>NW_021632769.1:0-52500 GCF_004799145.2 Neltuma alba | reverse complement strand
GGATAAGGTACCAGAAGCAGTGCTGGCCCAAGAACATTGGATCCACTGAAAAATGCAACCCCACGTCAACCTTCTGTTGAGTCTCTGTTTTTTTTTTTTTTTTTGCTGCTACGTATAATATTAGAAGCAGTCTTGTTAGAGATTCTATCCTGTACTAAATATGATTACAGAATCAGTTTCAGTACTCATCATCTTGATGAACGCTCTAAATTCATTAAATCTGGACTGTTTATATTTGATTTGAACAGTTCATATTTAAAATTTTTAATTAATTATTTTAGATTCTATACATGTTAAAATAATTATTTTGAATAAAAAAAATCAAATCCAAACTATCCAAACGAGATAAATGTTTCAAATCTGACAAATTTAGGGTGATTATCAAAATAATAAGACTGAAACTGGTTTTAATTATTACTGTAGCGAAAATAAAGAATCTGGTTTTATTCATATGATGATTGGTTTGCAGCTTCACAAAGTTTAGACTGACGCTTATCATTATTATTGCAGCTCATGCAACAACATGAAACTCAAACAAGTGCACTGCATGAACAAGTCCAGGGCCTCCATATTTATAGAGCCAGAGGCAAACGGAAATCTTGGAGTGATTAATTATAAAAAATTATAGTACCTTTGATAATTTCTATTCTTTTTATGCTCATTTATTACTCCATTCTTCATAATGCTTCCTTCGATTTTTTTTTTTTTTGGGTAGAAGTTAATTGAGAATAATAGGTAAAAATAAAACGGGTAATATCATCAAACAGTTATCAAATATTTATAAAAATAGGTATTATTTGTCATCCAAGCTATTGAGTAATGATAACAAAAATACTCAGCGTCTATGACGTGCTTTACATTGCAAACTACGAAAATGGCAATTTAAACTTCAATATTCAGCTTAATCTTTCATTTACTAATTGCTCTCGGGGAAAAGATTCTTTTTGCCTTGTCGAAATGTTCTCTTTCTTTTCTTCTAATCTTAAATACGTTAGAGGCTGATCGTTCAACTGGATTTATTTAGTTATTACAATAATCTTAAATTATTAATACTTGTAGCTCCGGACCTAATCGGTTCTCCCCATCGGCTAACCATAGAAATAAACTTCGAAATATTTTATTGCTTGTTCAAATAAATCTGCTTTTTTTCCCCCCAAAAGCAACTTTAAATAAAAAATTGTTCACACAAGTAGATCCACTATTAAGTGATATGCATGCATGCATGCTTCACTTTGGGAATTAAATAATCTCCCTTTAGCACAATAATTGCATGCCTGTAGGACGTATAAAAGGCAAGGTCTTCGGTCAGTATAGTGCAAGTAGTGGCAACCGATTCTTAGAAACTCAGACTCTAGTTGAAACATAGTCCGAGTTAATTAGGGTATTATTGCCAATTAATCTCGATCCTTATTACTAATTTATGGTACTGGAATTTACAAAATATTAAAAACAATAAAACATTACAAATTTAAGGACTCCATAATTATATATGTACATAGTTGGGTGCGAATGGAAATCTTGGCATGACTAATCAATCACAATTCATGATAACTGAACGTACGTTGCACCCCAAAAAAAAAAGAAGTACGTACAAATGATAATTTTCGTTTTCGATTTTATTTATTAATCTACTACATTACTCATAATTGTAAAGATGATATTATTGTATTCAAGTTATAGAAAAAAGTAATATAATTTTAAAACATTAAATTAATCTAAAACTATAATTTTTTTCCTCTTTAAAAGAATTATAATTAAAATTTCAAAATTATCTCGTTATCTGAAGGTCAATTTGTTTTTTAAATATACAGCGGCCATGACGTGTTAATACATACACGCACACTGACGAACCTTCTATTTATTTGCCACCTGCATGGAAAAACATTTTTTGGTACCTTGTCAAAATGTTTCTTTTTAAATTTTTGGCAAGTCGCTTTATGCTTTTGTCTATAATTCCGTTATATCTATTAAACTAAGGATATATAATTAGATTATTCCGATAGTGCTTGTGTGTTTTTGAGAGTAATATTTTAAAAATGAATTCAATATATATTTTACTAAATTTAATATTTATTTAAAAATGATATAAAAAGTAAGTACAATATTTTATGAGCGAAAAGATCCCATTTTCAGAATTCGCTTGAAATAGTTATTAAAAAAAAAAGAGATTGCAAAAAATGAAATAAAATTTTAAGGGTTTCGATTAATCACCATATGATTAATTTCCGCATATTGTCTGCCCAAAACCATTTACTGGATGGAGCTGCAGATCATTCTTGGTTATTTCTTAATAAAATTTTATGATCCAACATTTTTAAACGCTTCATTCTATATTTCTTAATAATTCATTATTCACCTGTCAAAATGGACAATTTTTTGCCAATGGGTGGTCTTGATCTAAATTCGATATTCAAACTTCTACTGGAATATGTGTTCATATTTAGTATTTAACAGTACTTTAAATATAATTGCTTTCAATGGGAAGATAAAAGTAGGTAATTTTCTTTCAAAATCAAATTTATTTATCTCTAAATTTTTTAATTGTGGTTATTTATTTAATCATAATTATTACATTATATCCAATCGTGGCTATTCATTTAATCCTGGCAACTTTTAATTAACTGATAACAGCCAATAGCTTTGCAATTTTCTCACTAACTCTAAATTTTTAAGTCACTGGACAAATTTTCAATCCCGCCCTAAATTGCAAGGGCCAAGAGTTATTCCAGTTCCTTTATAATTTATTGGCGTGATGATTGATTATGTAAATTAAGTCAACAATATCCATAAACTCATATCGCACATTAACTGCATCCACTCACATATATATTTGGATTGGCAATAAAAAATAAATCTTATAGTCAATAAATAATTTAGAAAGAAGAAACAAAGTCTAACTCGTCTATTTGTAAAATGAAAATGACATGCAAGCAAATGATTTGTCCCTGATAAATGATTTTTGACTCAAGGTAGGTTGGATTGATCAGTGTTGTGCATGTGATATTTGAACTTTGAGCCAGCCTATTACTTTATAGGACCAATACAGTATGAAGTAATATCTATTATCATTTATTTCGAGGAATGCTATTTGTAAGCTAGGGATAAAAAAAGAACAGCAAAAGCAAGAGTAGAAATGGTTGAAGAAATCTGCCAGAAACAGTGAGCATCAGAAAAGAATTTAAGCAGAGTAAAGAAACAGAACAACATTGAGTTCATTATAAGAAATAGTCTATAATTTAATATATCAAATATATATAATCCTAGTCACTATTAATTAACTTATCACATCCAATGCTGCAATAACTTCTTGTTTTATTCATTTTTTCTCTTCTAGTTTCTTTAGACTCAAATCAGCTTTTATATTAAGGACCTAAAAGTAACTGTTAGGAAAATATGGCTTTCAGTGCAGGGAGAGTGTGTCCAAGACTCTTCCTGATAAGAAGAAGGTCTATGAATATATCTTAGCACTTTCTGAAGGAGCCAACGTGACAATTAGACCCGGATAATGAAGTTTCTGATTGTCTTGGTTTACATGGAAGATGAGTAGGAATGACTTCCAAAATAAAAAGACCAGGAATTATAAAAATGACACATGTCAATGAATTAGTTTTCTAGATAACAGGGTCAGAGAACTCCTAAATGTAATTAATTATAATGACGCCATTTCTGGATAATGAGGTTTGTGACTGTTTTGGTTTATAAGGCTGGTTGAACTTAATCAGCCATTACCCGTTTATTGACCTATAGATATTTTCTTATTCACTGAAGGTTCCCTAACTCTGATACCTCGACCGTTCGAGGATCGAGCGCAACAATGGCGGGCGAGGTAGTTCTGTTGGATACGTGGCCGAGCATGTTTGGACTGAGGGTTAGGATCGCACTGGCAGAGAAAGGTGTGAATTATGAGTATAAGGAAGAGAATATGAGGGATAAGAGCCCTCTGCTTCTGCAAATGAATCCGATTCACAAGAAAATCCCAGTTCTAATCCACAACGGCAAACCCATCTGCGAATCTGCCATTATTGTGCAGTACATCGACGAGGTATGGAAGGACAAATCTCCTCTTTTGCCTTCAGATCCATACGAGTGAGCTCAAGCCAGATTCTGGGTTGGTTTCATTGACAAAAAGGTAGATTCTATGAGCTCTTTTCTATGAATTGTTCTACTTACTATGCTTTCTGTTCATCTCATGTCAGCACCAAAGTCTTTTTATATGTGAAGAGGAAACCTATATTTCATCTTTATATCTCTTGTGATTTGTGAATAAAAAGAATTCGGATTGATGGGGATGCAGGTGTATGAGACGATGGGGAAATTGTGGCTTTCAAAAGGAGAAGAGCACGAGGCGGCAAAGAAAGAGCTGCTAGACATATTTAAGCTTCTCGAAGGAACACTTGGGGACAAGCCCTTTTATCGGGGTGACTCATTTGGGTTTCTTGATGTTGGTTTGATTCCATTTTCTTGCTGGTTTTACGCCTTTGAGACTCATGGCCACTTTAAGATGGAAACAGAGTGCCCTAAACTCATGGCCTGGGTCAAAAGGGGCGTTCAGAGCAGAGAGAGTGTGTCCAAGACTCTTCCTGATGAGAAGAAGGTCTATGAATATACCTTGGCCGTAACCAAGGTGACGACTGGAGCTTGAATGAATAAAAAGCACTTTGTGAATGGGCTAATATGACAAGTTAGCCTTGGATTATCAAGTTTATAACTGTTTTGGTTTTATCTATAGTAGTGTGCTTGCTTGATTGCTAAGACTTGAGGCTGTGAGTTTGGGGCCACTTGGGTGTGTCTGCCAGATTTAATGCCTTAATAGGGAATCAAATTATGTTCTTGTTTCTGTAAGATCCGAACTAAGTGAAGTAAATAAAACCCTTTTACCATTGTGATTTTGGGGTGAGTCCTTTGTGATGTTTTTGTTATTATTCTTTCATTATATAATCTCTTAAAATGAACTTTGGATTCCTCACTGTATTTTGTTTCAAACGAAGTTCGGATTAGGGATTCCAAATTGATTTGGGGGACACGAGTCTTGGGTGTAGTGAAGGGAGGACTCATGCCTCCCTGGTGTCGTCATTCCTCAAGTAGGACTTCATTAACAATAAGAGAGAAGGGAAAAAGAGGTAATGTCACTTTTTCCTTTTGAGATTTTTTAATGGCCAACTACTTGACGCACATACATACTCATGAGTTGAAAATTAAAAAAAGAAGAATAAGAAGAAGAAGAAGAAACCAAGTTGATGCTTTTGGAAGCATTAGTGCGAACCATTTTCAATTGAAAACTTATTTATTTTTATTCTTCAGTCATTCTGTTGGTTTATATAGTTATGAAAAATAACACCAAAACTATATATCATACATGTGTTTGATGTTGACAAGAAGTTGCAACCAATTCTCAGAAACTCAGACTCCCGTGAAACATAGACAGTTAACTAGGATGTTATTGCCAATTAATCTCGATCCTATTATGAATTTATGGTACTGAAATTTAGAAAAAATTAAAAACAATAAAACATTACAAATTTAAGGACTCCGTAATTATATATGTACCTAGTTGGGTGCAAAATATTGGAAATCTTAGGCTCTTAGCATGACTAATCAATCATAATTTATAATAAATGAACGTACATTGTGCCCCCAAAAAAAAAAAAAAGAAGTACGTACAAATGATAATCTTTGTTTTCAATTTCATTTATTAATTTACAAGATTATTCATTATTGTAAAGATGGGTATTATTGTTGCTGGTCCCCAAAAAAAAAAAGGGATGGGTACTATTGTATGCAAGTTATAGAAAAAAGTAATATAATTTTAAAACATTAAATTAATCTAGAACTATAGTTTTTTTCTCTTTAACCGAATTATAATTGAAATTTCAAAATTATCTGATTATCCGAATGTCAATTTGTTTTTTCAATATACAGCGTCCATGACGTGTTATATACATACACACACTGACGAACTTTCTATTTATTTGCTACCTGCTTGCAAAAACATTTTTTAGCACCTTCTCAAAATGTGTTGTTTAAATTTTTGGCAAGTGGCTTTATGCTTTTGTATATAATTCCGTTATATCTATTAAACTAAGCATAATTAGATTATTTCGATAGTGCTTGTGTGTTTGTGAGAGTAATATTTTAAAAACGAATTCAATATATACTTTACTAAATTTAATATTTATTTTAAAAATGATATAGAAATTAAGAACAACATTTTGTAAGCAAAAAGGCCCCATTTTCGGAATTCGCTTAAAGTAGTTATGAAAAATGAGATTACAAAAAATGAAATAAAATTTCAAGGGTTTTGATCGATACTACCTGCTGACTATAGAGCGTTATGAATATATTTTATTCATTTCATATACATTTTTATTAAATTATCGTAAGCTAAGGATAAGAACAGCAAAACTAGAGATGGTTGAAGGAATCTATCATAAACAGAAAGCATCATAAAAGAATTTAAGCAGCTTAAAGAAACAGAACAACACGAGTTCATTATAGAAATTGTCCATGATCGAATATATGAAATATGTATAATCCTAGTCACTATTAATTAACTTATCACATCCAACGCTGCAATGACTTCTTGTTTTATTCATTTTCTCTTATAGTTTCTTTAGTTTCAAGCCAGCTCTTATGTGGCTTTCAGTGCAGGGAGAGCGTGTCCAAGACTCTTCCTGATGAGAAGGTCTACGAATATATCTTACTACTTTCTGAATGAGCTAGTATGACAATTAGACCTGGATAATGAAGTATATTACTACAGAGGTAAGGATCTCCTTCATAGCTGGAGGGCTCAAAAGATTGCAATTGTGTTCCTATTAGAATTTGTCCTGTCAAGTTGTTGTTTGATAAATTTAAAGTGTTTAGGGAAGATATTTCAGCAAGACTTCAAGGAATTTCTCCATCAAAATGATTTCTTGATAGGTCCAAAACTTCTAGAGATTTTAGTTGTCCTATCTCTGAAATGATTTCTCCACTCAACTTATTTGATGATAGATTCAGGAATCTCAACTCGAACAAGTTCACAACTTCTATTGGCATTTCCCCCACCAATTGATTGTGCGAGAGATCAATATTCATAAGCCCATAGCGATCACTGTACACTAATTCTCTTCCTTTCCCCACCATAGGCAACTTCCAATCAAAAGATTTTCTTGCTTGAAATTTTCCGTTCTCAAAGAGGTTGACGTCACATTCAGAAACATTTACAACATATTTTTGAGCCATAGCAACCAGCTTATTGAGGCAACTTGGTATTGGTCCTGTAAAATTGTTAAAAGAGAGATCCAAGAATCTCATCCATGATGGTGGTATTGGTCCTAACAAGTCATTTATTTCCAAATCTAACATTTTCAGTTCAGTTGCATTTTTCAAGGATGGCAATCTACCACTGAAGCAATTGTTTTCCAAAACTAACTGTTTAAGTTGACTTAAGGACTCTATAGAGTTAGGAATCCTTTCTGAAAGTTGATTATTGGATAAATCCAAAATTTTTAAAGATCGGAAATGATCCCAACAATCAAGAAGTTCCCCTAATAAGTTATTGCTTGAGAGTCTAAAGCTACCAAATTTTCAACAATTGTACTTGTTTCCTTGCCACACAATTGAACAAAATCTGAAACTTGATTTTCTAAGATGTCTAAAAATCGGCTCTTTAGTAGGAACAGTGGAATAGAGCCTTTAATTTGATTGGAAGCCAATGATATGTCATGAACATTAAATTCAAGTGGCAGATCTAGAATTACACCTATAAGATTACTAGATTCTATTTGAAGCCAATGTGCTCCCTTCCCAAGTCTCCAAAACCACTCTGGTATAGAATCATTGATTTGAGCATCAGAAACATATAACAGTTGTAAATTAGTTCGAGTGCGAAGCCATCTAGGGAATCCAGGGCCCAACTTACAGTGCTATAACCATAACACTTGTAATTGAAATAGAGGAATCCAATCGGTGCTGGATTTGAGGGTCAATAAATTATCAGATAAGTCCAAGTCGTTTAACTTGGTGAGATTATCAAAATGGATATCACTGATTGTTCCATTTAGCTCATTATCATTAAGGTAAAGAGCCACTAAAGAGTTCATGTTTTTCCAAAATCGACCGGAATGGGACCACCCAAGTGATTGTGGGGCGGAGAAAGGTATGTGAGATTGGAGCTTAGATTGAATAGCCTAGGGAATAATGATGATGTCAGCTTGTTGTCATCAAGATAAAGAGCTAAGAGAGATGCAGAAAAATTCAAATGGGATGGAGGAGTTGATAGAATATTATTGTCTGTCAGCTACCATTTGCAAGCAATAGCTCTCTCAGGTCTGGAAGCTTCCCAATAATTGGCAAAAAGTTGTTGGAGTAATTAAGATTGGAAACACAGTTTAAATCAAGTGAAGTTAACAATTGAAGATTGGAAAGCCACTCAATGCCGACTAAGCCCTTGTCATCAATTTTTGAACCATCATTGTAGCCAAGCCAAAGTATTTCCAAGCTCGAAAGATTACCAAGTCGGCTAGAAATATTGCCCACTAAATCATTTAAATCTAGACGCAGTTAGGTGTTGGCATACAAATTAGACATACATGAAAGGATATTAAATTAGATGAAAATAATGAATATTCCATTTTTCTTCTTTTAAAAAATAGAAAAAAATGCAAATCATGATGACATCATTAAAACTATAATAGCCAAGATATATACAAAATTTCCAAACTTCTGTTTAATGTAATGAAGTGATTTTTTTTAAAAAAATTTCAGCTTATTAAAGTAATATTCAGTATATGCATGTAATGAAAATGGTGGATATAATATGAATTAAAAATTGATAAATAAATTCCAAAATGTGTCCCCCCCCCCCATATATCACCGAGCACCAAGTAGGGAGAATTTTCAAGGTGCTGGGCTCTATCTAGAGGCACCATGCCCAATGTCTCTAAGTCAAAAAAATTACATAGGCTTTTTCTGGGGTAAACAATTACATGCACTTTAATTTGGAAAACATGAAAAAAAAAATACCGGTTAAATTTTAAAATGATAAATAAGTAATACTGAGTCAAAATCTGTCAAAACCATTTATTTATTATTTTAAAATTCAACAAGTATTTTTTTTTTTTGGTTATTTCTCCATTCCTTCGTGTATAATTTCTTCAATTCAAAAAGATTAAACATGAGTGATACTTGACCTTTTTGACCGGGGTCATCCCGATCCGCGGCGCGTGGGGTTATGTATTTGTAGTGAAAACAAAACCATAAAAGACTCTAAGCGATCAGAAAAAGTCACAGTCTTACTTAAATTTTATAAATATTTTTTAATATTTTAAATTAGTTATCTAAATTCAATATTTAGAATCAGAGATCTAATAAAATATTATTTATGGTGTACTCCAATTTTTGAATCCGGTAGGTATATAATGTATTTTTATGATTTTTCAAACTGCTGTTTAATGTTACAAAGTAATTTTTGTAAGATTTTTTGTGTGCAATATGTGTGTGTGATGACTAATGGTGGATATAATCAATATGAATTAAAATTTAATAAATAGAAATCCAAATTATTTTTTTTGAGAAAATAACAGAAAAATACCTGTTAAATTTTAAAAAAACAAATAGATCTCGTTGACTATTTTTGTAATAGTTTTGGCTGCTCAAAATCTATCAAAATTACATGTTTATCATTTAAAAATTTAATAAGTATTTTTCTGTTATTTTCAATATTTTTTTTCTTGAAAATCCTTAATATAAAAGTTAGTTTGAATTTTAATTTTGTTATAAATATAATACCACAATCTATTTTACCTCTCATATTTATCTATTCTTTTAAGATAGTCTTTGTAATAGTTGTAAATGTTAAATATTTTATGTAATTATAACTAATACATATAATTAACAAAAATTTTAAAAAAATAATACATATTTATTATAAATAACTAATTTAATAAATTTTTATGATTTATTGTATAAGGACACATTAAGGACAGGAGGAAGCAGTACGGTGACCGAGCACAAGCAGGAAGAAAGAAACTACCAAGTGGTGGGCCCTATCTATTGAATAATCCTTGTTTCATGAAGAGCTCAATTTCATGAAAGTCACACAAAAATTGGTCATCTCCACCCATTTTCCTCTGTATCTATCAATGCAATTACCATCATGAAAGTAGATGACGTTTGGAATACAAAATTAAATAGAATAAATTTATATGAAAAATAAGGATTATTTCATTTATACTTCTGAAAATATAGCAAAAAATATGAATTATGCTGACATTATTAAAATTATTTTATCTCATTACCATCTTTTTTGTGATGCCCCCTCTTTTTAGAGGATCATCATCCCAAACACGGCTTTAATGATACATCATCTCCACCATGCAATATTTTTTTTCCAAGTTTCAAACATATTTTGTATAAGTGATGTAACAGCAGTCTTGATTATTGTTTTATGAGAAAACGAGTTTTGTGGAACATGGATCATAATCTTTCTAGTTATTTCTCTTAGTTTCACATATACAGACACCCAAATATATGTGTGTGTCTATATATATATATATATATATATATGTGTGTGTGCTTAGTTAAGGATGCACTGATTAGTCAAAAGTTTGTTTGGATTATATATAATGTGTGCTTTTTTCTATTGGCCAATAAGAATCAAAGCACACTTTACATAAATTTGACTTTTTAAGGAAAATCTCAACAAAAAATTTTTTCAAAATTTCAAATCAGTCTCATATTAGGAAGATGAAAATATTTTGATAAAAGTTTACCTTTAATCTTTTAATTTTGTACAAATTTTTATTTTAATTCCTTCATTTTATAAAGTGTTCTTTATTGGCAAAATAAAATTCTAAAATCCATATACCCAAGCATATTCCTCGAATGACAGTAGATTGTTAATCTCCATCCTTTTAACTAGGGTCCTTCAATCATGGTTATTTATTGAATTCCTACTCCCTTTTAATCTACTGACAATAGCAACCAATAACCTTACATTTTTTTTAAAAAACTAATAGTTTGTTTGGTATGAGGGAAATGGATGGGAGGAAATGGTAGGAAAATTTTTGATGAGTTGATATAAAAAATTGGATAAGTAAGCTTAAAAACTTTTAATTAATTTTTATTACTCTTTTCTTTTATATTTTGTTTTTATTAAAATTTTATGACCCCTACTTCTTTAATTTTCCAAATCGAGCTCGTAAAATTTTTTTCTCCTCTTCTTTCCATTTCCCTCATACTAAACATAGGGTAACTCTAAATTTTTAAGTCATTAAAAATGTTTTCAAACCTGCCTTATTACATTGAAAAGTACCTTCTTGATTTATTGGCTTGACGAGTGATTGAACAAATTTAGTCGATAAATAATATAGAAAGAAAAAACAGAAAGTAACTCTTCTATTTGCAAAATAATAACGGCATGCTGCTAGCAAATGATTTGTCCCCAGTAAATGATTTTTCACAAAAGGTGGGTTAGATTATTAGATCATTGTCATGTGCTTGTGATGTTTGAACTTTAATTGGAACCATCGTAGTACTTTATAGGACTAATATAATCATATCAAGAAGTAAATATCTATCATTTACCACAAAGAATAGCAAGAAAGAGAGAGCATGCGAAGAGAATTTAAGCAGAGTAACAACCCGAATTTATTGGAATAAATAGCCTATAATCTAATATATCAAATATATATGTGCATATATAATCCTGGTCGCCGCTAATTAATTTATCACATCCAACGTTGCAATATCTTGATAGATATACCGCTCTACTTTGAGGGGGTTGCTCCAGTTTCTCTATTAGCATGATGATTGATTACGCAAATATCTATTTGGCAGCATTACAATGACAAGTCTTCAAATTTTCAAAGATAAAATAAAAAAGTCAAGCGTTAGGAGGGAAATGCGACTTATTATTATCATAAGAGTTAGTTTCACAACTCATGAATCGCTTGTGAATGACTCTGCTTAGTAGAACAAAGCTTGTATCTAATGGCCGATGACTCACATGAAAATCTTTTGGCGAGCACAACCCCCTTCTGTGGACTTTTCCAAATTCATAGATTATTGCACGTAATAACTGTAAATAATTGAGAATGTCGCTGTCATCCAAAAATTTGGTGGCAGCGTTTTGTTCTGCTCATGAATTCGTTACAATTTGCCATAATTTTTGAATACTCGAAGTATGATAATGAAATTCATAACACAACCAAACCAACAACAGATTCATGCTAATAAAGATTACAATAATATTACAGGCCCAATACAGAATACATAGTCCCAAAACTAAAAGAAGTAACAAAAGAGGATGATACAATAAAATTTCTTATTCTTCTTGCCTTCTATTAATTTCTACCACACTATATGCCTACTTGCACAAACCAGTATATGACACTCGCTACAGAATCTGATAAGCAAGAGTTGTGTTTGGGCTGTTGCAGATAAACCCCAAAATGCCAAGCTCCAGCTGATATGATGACAATCAGCAACGAAACAATTAAATCTTACAATTGAGATATAATAGAGAAGGAAACACACAAGTAATGTAAATCTTTTGTTGATAGATAACAACCGTAATTAAGAAAATATTACCTTTTAATTGCGGAGCCACCTGTGCCATCTCGCCACCAGAAGCAATGTTGACACATAGATAGAGTCTGACACCTTCCCTATGAAATTGAAGTAGGCATGCCTCCATGATCGAGTCGCTAACAGTGATCCAAACACTATCTAAAATCCAACAGCAAATCCCACGCCCAAGCTTTCGTAGAATCCTTTCATGAAAGAATCGTCTTCATCAGCATCTTGGTTAGCTTGTGTTGCATTCCCTAATGGATGTTCTTTAGAAGGACAAAGCTTGTCCAATGGCCTCCCACAGAGGTTAGGATTTCCTTCATAACGGTAGGGCTCAAAAGATTGCAATTGTGTTCCCGTTGGAATTTTTCCTGACAAGTTGTTGTTTGATAAATCCAAAACACTGAGTTATTTTAGCAAGAGTTGAAGGAATTTCTCCATCAAAATGATTTCTCGATAGATCTAGAACTTCTAGAAATTGTAGTTGTCCTATCTCTGAAATGATTTTTCCACTCAACCTATTTGACAATAGATTCAGGAATCTCAACTCAACCAATTTTACAATTCTTGTTGGCATTTCCCCCTCCAATTGATTGTGAGAGAGGTCAATGTTCATAAGCCCATAGCGGTCATCATACACCAATTCTCTTCCTTTCCACACCACAGGCAACTTCCAATAAAACACTTTACCTGCTCGAAATGTTTCGTTCTCAGAAACGATGATATCATATTTTGAATCATTTACAACATATTTTTGAGCCATTGCAACCAGGTTGTTGAGACAACTTGGTATTGGTCCAATAAACCTGTTAAAAGAGAGATCCAAAATCCTGGCCATTGGTAAATAACATAGATGCAAGGGCAGCTTTCCATCTAATTTATTCATCCGTAGGCTAACAGTTTCCAACTCTTTTAGATTGTCTCTCGTCCACGAAGGTGGTATTGGTCCTGACAAGTTATTTTTTTTCCAAATCTAACATTTCCAGTTTAGGTGCATTTTCGAAGGAAGGCAGTCCACCACTAAAGCGATTGTTTCCCAGAACTAACAGCTTAAGTTGACTTAAGGACCCCATAGAGTTGGGAATCCTTCCTGAGAGCTGATTACTGGATAAGTCAAGAATCCTTAATGATTTGAAGTGATCCCAACAACCAAGAAGTTCCCCTAATAAGTTGTTGCTTGAGAGATTTAAAACTACCAAATTTTCAACAATTGCACTGTTTCCCTTGCCACATGAATGACCAAATTTTGAAATTAGATTGTCTGAAATGTCTAAAAATCGGCTCTTTAGTAGGAATGGTGGAACAGAGCCTTTAATTTGATTAGAAGCCAATGATATATCATAAACATTAAATTCATCAAGTGGCAGATCTGAAATTACACCTGTGAGATTGCTGGATTCTATTTGAAGCCTACGTGCTCCCTTTACAAGTCTCTAAAACCACTCTGGTATAGAATCATTGATTTGCGCATCAGAAACATATAACAGTTGTAAATTAGTTTGAGTGCGAAGCCATCTAGGAAATCCAGGGCCCAACTTATAGTGCTGTAACCATAACACTTGTAATTGAAATGGAGGAATCCAATCGGTGCTGAACTTGAGGGTCAATAAATTATAAGATAAGTCCAAATCTTTTAACTTGGTGAGATTATCAAAATGGATGTCAGTGATTGTTCCATTTAGCTCATTATCATTAAGGTAAAGAGTCACTAAAGAGTTCATGTTTCTTCCAAAATCATCCGGAATGGGACCACCTAAGTGATTGTTGGACAGAGAAAGGTGTGCGAGATTGGAGCTTAGATTGAATAGCCAAGGGAATAATGATGATGTCAGCTTGTTGTTACTAAGCCAAAGAGTTAAGAGAGATGCAGAAAAATTCAAATGGGAAGGAGCAGTTGATAGAATATTATTGTCTGTCAGGCTACAATTTGCAAGCTGTAGCTCTCTCAGGTTTGGAAGCTTTCCAATAATTAGCAACAAGTTATCAGAGTAATTAAGATTGGAAACATAGCTTAAATCAAACGAAGTTAACGACTACAGATTGGAAAGCCACTCAATGGCAGCCAAACTCTTGTCGTTAATTTTCAAGCCATCATTGTAGCCAAGCCAAAGTATTTCCAAGCTTGAAAGATTACCAAGTTGGCTAGGAATATTGCCCACTAAATGATTCCCATCTAGATCGAGCTCCCGCAAACTTGAAAGGTTTGTGAGATGGAAAGGTATGTTACCAACTAAACTGTTGTGGGAAAGATCTAGAACCAACAAGTTTGAAAGTTTGCAAAGTTCAATTGGTATTTTTTCACCAAAAAAAGAATAAGATAGATCAAGGTATCTTAATTTGGTTAGAGAACCAAAAAATTTTGGGATTTGACTCCTATTGAAATCATTGGAACTGAGATTCAAATAGTTTAAGTTTTGCAAGTCCATCAGTGATGGGTTAATCTCACCTCTTTAAGGCTCCCAGGGGTCATAATCACTATTAAGATCAAGCATCTCAATGTGGCCAGTGTGAGGATCACAAAGAACACCACTCTAATGGCAACAATCTGGAGGAGAGCCCCATGAAGACAAACGGCCATAATCGTCCACAAAGGCATTCTTCATGCTGAGAAGAGCTTGTCTTTCCTTGTGCAGGCAACTAGCGTTGGCATCTCCCATTCTCCAACATGACTTTCCTTGTGCAGGCAACTAGCATTGGCATCTCCCATTCTCCAACATGACCCTATCATGGACAACTCAGCCTGCAAGTGCAGCATCATGAGTATGATGATTGTTTGCTGCAGTTTCACAGGGGTTGGATAACTCACGCTCATCTTTATTGCAGCACATGCAACAACGTGAAATTGAAACAAGTACATGAGGTGAATAACTCTAAGGCCTCCTTATTTATAAACCTGGTCGCCAATGGAAATCCCAGATTGATTAATTAATTATAAAAAATTATAGTACATTTGATAATTGGGAGAATCCCAATCAAATATGGTTGAAATATACTTATATTTTTAACAAATTCTTAATGAGGCCGTGAGGCCTAATTTAAGATTTTTAAATATTATCAAATGACTAAAATGCCTCTCTTTAATTAAAAACAAAAATTAATTATTTTACTCTTCCCAAATAATCTCTCATCTCTTATGATGATTTTTTAGGAATAAAAAATACAAGTAATTATGTAGTGTTTAATATTTATATGTATCATTAAAAGCTTCAAAAATACTCTAATAAAAAAAAATTTAATTACAACATAAACATCTTTGAAATAAATATTTTTTTTTAATTTTTTGCTGGTAAATATTTATTTTAAGATTTTAAAACATCCCAATTACAAGAAATATTTAATATTGCGTTCTTAGAACCTTGTTTGTTTTATTTACTCAAGCAAAAAATGCAAATCATGCTGACGTTATTAAAACTATTTCATCTCTCTCCTTCTTCTTCCTTTTTTTTTTTTTTTGGGCGATGCACCCTCATTTTATGAGATCACCATACATAACCCGGGCCTAATAATATATAGTGTCCACCACGTAATCATTTTTTCCAAATTTCAAGCATAGTTTCCATATATGATGCAACAGTCTTCATTCTCGTTTTATGAGAAAACAAGATTTGTGAAATATATATAATAATCTTTTGAATTATTTCTCCTAATTCCACTGATACAGTCACCCCGTATGGCACTGTGGCAATGGGCTTTTTTTTTTTCCTCTCTTTTGTGGGACTTTTCATGCACATAGTGGGGGATACAAAGTTTAGTCAATTACTCAATTACCTATAAAGCTCCCATGATACATTTTATTAGGTTTAATTAACCACCTTACGTGACTTAATAAAATTAATTAGTTAATAGTTAAAAATAAGTTTCTTTCTGTAAAATTTTAAAATGATTCTTAATAAAAATTATTAGTTAGATTAGTTTTGTAAATTAGTTAAGAAATTTTATGATGAATAAGTGATGCTAAGCGGGAAAAAATTAATATTTTCAACCAAACATGTAATATTATGAATCATATGGTAATTCCTATAATAAAAATAAAAGGGAGTAAGTACTATTATGATTGTATACACATATATAGGTATTATTTTCATTCAAAGTTACGAATAATAGTGAGATCACAAGCTTCAATACTGAAGAATCAGTATCCGGCAAAAAAAAAAAAAAAAGAGAAAAAGTTACGGAAGAATCAGTAAAGAGAAATAAAATAAAACAAGTAAAATATAGTGATAAATCAAATTGTTGACACTCGTATGAAAATCGTTAGTATATGAATTAAACATATAACAAGTAAACTATAATAGCCAAAGATATATAAAAAATTTCCAAACTTCTGTTTAATGTAATGAAGTGATTTTTTTTAAAAAAAAATTCAACGCATTAAAGTAATGCTCAATATATGCATGTAATGAAAATGGTGGATATGACATGAATTAAAAAATTAATAAATAAATTCGAAAATGTGTTTTTGTCCCCTTGACATATGTTACACAGCACAAAGCACGGAGAATTTTCAAGTCTGGAGGCACCATGCTCAGTGTCACTAGGTCAAAAAAATTACACAGACTTTTTGTGGGGTAAACAATTACATGGACTTTAATTTGGAAAACATGACAACACTGAATCAAAATATGTCAAAACCATTTATTTATTATTTTAAAATTTAATAAGCATTTTTTTGTTATTTCTCCTTTCCTTCGCATATCATTTCTTCAATTCAAAAGGATTGAACACGAGTGACACTTGATGTGATTGAAATGAGGACAGGTCACGAAAATGAAAAATTACAAGAAGTTGGTAAGTTGCATTATTTCTCCCAATTCCACTAAAAGTCTAATGCAGTTTAGTCAAACTTTTATTTGGGGGGTGTTTGGGAAATCTAAAACCATGGTTTCAGAAGCACTTTTCCGCAAAACGAGATAATCTCCTCCACATATTTACTTCGTAATCCGTAAAAGCACTTCTGAAACCATGGTTTGGTTTCTATCCAAACACCCCCTTGGACGAGAAAAATGTAAAGGTGTACTTTTTGGCCGTGGTTATCCCGCTATGCGGCGCGTGGGCTTACGGCTTTTTTTTTGGGGGGGGGGTAGATGTGGGGTTAGGGATTTGGAATTAAAACAAAACCATAAAAGACTCTAAGCGACTATGATACTTTTTTAATATTTTTAAATTAGTTATCTAAATTTAATATTTAGAATCAGAAATCTGATAAAATACTCATTCAGTCCTCAATAAAACATCTAGATTAAAGAAGTTAGATAAATTAGTTAATTATAAGAAATATGACATATTTTTTCTAAAATATCATAATTATCTTTCTTAATATCCTTCCTCTTTTTTTTTATTTTATTATGGTTGAGGGAGTGTCATAAAGATAACTTAGAAAAAATTGATAAGAATTAATTCACCATACAATTAATTTCCACATATTGTCTTCCCAAAACCATTTACTGGATGGAGCTGCCGATCACTCTCGGTAATTTCTTAATAAAATATGTGATCCAACATTTTTAAAACACTTCATACTATATTTCTTAATAACTCATTATTCAGCTGTCAAACTGGACAATTTTTTGCCAATGGGTGGTCTTGATCTAAATTTGATATTCAAACTTGTATTAGAAGATGTGTTCATATTTAATATTTGACAGTACCTTAAATATAATTACTTTCAATGGGAAGATAAAAGTAGATAATTTTCTTTCACAATCAAATTTATTTATCTCTAAAATTTTTAATCGTGGTTATTTATTTAATCATAATTATTACATTATATCCAATTGTGTTATTTATTTAATCCTGGCCACTTTTAATTAACTGATAACAATCGATAACTTTGCAATTTTCCTACTAACTCTAAATTTTTAAGTCACTGAACAAATTTTCAAACCCGCCCTAAATTGCAAGGGCCAAGATTTGTTCCAGTTCCTTCATAATTTATTGGCGTGATGATTGATTATGGAAATTCAGTCAACAATATCCATAAACTCATATCACACATTGTTTGCATCCACTCTTATATATTTGGATTAGCAATAAAAAATAAATCTTACAGTCAATAAATAATTTAGAAAGAAGAAACAAAATGTAACTAGTCTATCTGTAAAATAAAAATGACATGCAAGCAAATGATTTGTCCCTAATAAATGATTTTCGACTCAAGGTAAGTTGGATTGATCAATGTTTGAACTTTGAGCCAACCTAGCAATTTATAGGACCAATATAGTCATATGAAGAAGTAATATCTATTATTCTTCCGGTCCTAAATATAAGACCCTTTTTATAGTGTAATTTATACTACTAAAAGAATCTTATATTTAAGACCGGAAGAGTATCATTTATCTCAAAGAATGCTACTTGAAAGCTAAGAATAAAACAAGAACAGCAAAAGCAAGAGTAGAGATGGTTGAAGGAATCTTCTAGAAACAGAGAACATCAGAAAAGAATTTTTTTTTTTTTGGCAATCAGTGAAGAATTTAAAGCAGAGTAAAAAAACAGAACAACGCGAGTTCATTACAAGAAATTGTTTATAATCTAATATATCAAATATATATATCCTAGTCACTATTAATTGATTTATCACATCCAACGCTGCAATAACTTCTTGTTTTATTCATTTTTTCTCTTTTAGTTTCTCTAGTTTTAAACCAGTTCTTACGCATTAAGGATCGGGCGGTAACTGTTAGGAAAATGTGGCTTTTAGTGCAGGGATAGTGTGTCCAAGACTCTTCCTCATGAGAAGAAGATCTGTGAATATATCTTGGCACTTTCTGAACGAGCTAAAAAATGCTGAAAGTGAATAAATTTGGCTCTGTAGCTAAAAAAAATGGGCTCTTATTACCAAAAAGAAAAAAATCCTTCTCCTCCTCATCATCATCTTCATCATACTACTACTACTATTATTGTTATGTAAACAATCGTAAAAGTGAATAAATTTTTAAGGGTTTAGAACAATTTGAGCTGCTGAGCGCCACACACACACACACACACAGATATATATATATATATATATTATATTCATTTCATAGGCCTTTTTTATTATATTATTGAATAAGTTGATGGAAAAAATTTTAAATGATAATATTTTTGGCTATATTTTAAAATAATATTATAGTAACAGGCGTAACAAAAATGAAAACGAAATATATTAGTATTTGAAAAATTATATTTTAAAAATATTCATTATTTAATTATTATTTTCATGAAAATTATGTCGAGTTCAATCTTCATTGAAATCCGTGTCAGAATATATTTACATAATTTTGCCTAATGATATTAAATAATAATTGTAATTAGTTTGGTTAACATAAAATTCTTTATAAACATAGCCTGTGCATATAAGAATTGACGTATATTTGATGAGCCTGCAGTAAATCCTACAAGGTTTGGGTCTAATAGAAGGTGCTGACCCAAATATTCCATGCATGTTTCCAAAACACCAAGGGCTATCTTTGTTTACAATGCACCAGAAAGCGTCCGGGAGCAAAATTACTGGATTTGTCTATTAATTGTTGTTAATCTCAATAATTGACCTCTATTTGGCTGTTTGGAATTCACTAGTTTGTCTATTTCTGTAAACTAAAATTACAATGAAACGAGTGGCAAAAAGAGAAAGCAAAAGCTTTGAGAAAAAA
The DNA here is from genome assembly GCF_004799145.2 of Neltuma alba. Taxonomy (NCBI): domain Eukaryota; kingdom Viridiplantae; phylum Streptophyta; class Magnoliopsida; order Fabales; family Fabaceae; genus Neltuma; species Neltuma alba. The sequence goes on along the minus strand of NW_021632769.1, from coordinate 32,317 downwards.
AATGAATATCTGTGCATTCTCCTGAAAAAATTTTAGAGCATGAGTGGCATAAGAGTGTTTGGGAATTTGGAGAAATACTTTTTAAAAGTACTTTTCTGTAAATCGAAATAAATTCCTTCGCATATTTACTTTGTATACTATAAAATTATTTTTGAAGCCATGGTTTAGTTTTCATCCAAATACCCCTAGTCTTGTCTCCATTATATGACTTCAAGTCCTACATTCATGTGTTAGGTGATTAGGGGCTTGTTTGAATTGATTTATAAGCAGTTTTTCAAATATGATTTACAGAATACGAGATAAATATATGAGAAAAGTTTTATTTCGACTTACATGAACCTACTTAAAAGTTTATTTTGAACGGAGCTCCAATCCAAACAAGTCCTAAATTGTTGACTTTTAATTGAAAAAGAGAAAAATAGATTGAGCAACGTGGAGTTGAAGGGATCTGCCAGAAACAGAGCAGCAGATGAACAGAGGATAAATAAGAAAGAAAAATGAGATAGAACGACACGTGTCTTTCAGCTGTTGAGATCTATACAGCTTCTATGGCGTGCTGTACTGTCGTCACTGCGTTAAACTTCAATGTTCAACTGAACCTTTCATTTACTATTGCTATCGGGGAAAAAATTCTTTTGCCTACGTCAAAATGTGCTCTGTCTCTTTTTTTCCCCCCTTAAACATATTAGAGGCTGATCTTTCAATTGGATTTATTAGTTATCACAATAATCTTAAATAATTAGTACTTGTAGTTCTAGGTTTCATCGGTTCTCCCCATCACCGGCTGACCATAAAGATAAACTTTGAAATATATTTATATATAAATGACATAAAATTTGTAAAGAGGAAAAGTGAACGTAAATATCCATATAATATATAAAAATGTGACGTAAATATATAACAACTATGAAATCAAATTTATTACGATATAATGTATTTTATAATTTATCAAACTTCTTTTCAATGTTACAAGTGATTTATTTTTGCAAGTTTTTGTGTGCGTTAAAGTAGGAAAAATGATGGATCTAGTTAGTGTGAATGAAAATTTAATAAATAAAAATAAAAAATGTGTTCGCTTCACTTGGAAGGATATCGTTAAATGGGAACCTGGGGACCTACCGTCTCAGAGCACAAGGAGGAAGAAATTTCCTGTCCAAGTGGTAAGCAGCTATCTATTGAATATTCGTCATTTCATGAAGAGCTCAATTTTATTAATACATTAATGTCACAACAGATATTAATTTTTCTGTATCTATTGCAATCATTACCATCAAGTACTTAGCTGATGTTTGTGGAATACTCCTTTATTTTTCGTATTTATAAGTAATATTTTATATATGTTTCACTGGAAAAAAAAATTAGATCACGTTAACTATGTTTTGAAATTAATAATTCTTTAAAAAAAACTTAGATCACGTTAACTATGTTTTGAAATTAATAATTCTCTAACTTTACTTTTATTTGATATATATATTTTTTAAGAAAATAATAATCTATGGGATAATAATACATTCATGCTAGATATTAAACGACATGACTTGGAAATAAAACTAAGTAAAATGGTTTTGGTATCTAATAAATAGAACCAAAGGAATATGTAAATAATCTTTGAAATTATTCCCCTCAAATCCTCAATTCCATTATTACATTCACCCAATATGCGCCTAGTGAAGGGTGCATTGTTTAGTCAAAAGGTTATTTGGGCTATAACCGTGCACTAATTGTTTAATTAGCTAATTAATAACCAAAGCACACTTTACAGAACTTTTATTCTTTTAATTTTAATATTCTGTAATTACTTTTTGACAATATATTTAAAGATTTGGTTTTACATATAACTCAATAACATCATGTGATCTACATAGCCGACCTCATCAAATAGAATAAGGCTTTATTATTGTTGTTATAGTATTCTGTGATTACTTTATTGCCGTGGTCATCTCGCTCTGTTCTTGGGGCTATGGATTTGGAATTAAATCAAAAGACTCTCCAGACACCATCAACAAACAAAAGTCATTATTCAAACAATATATAAATATGATTAATTCGTTCAAATTAATCCAACATATAATTAATTTCCGCTTGTCGCCTGCTCAAATCATTCACTGATGGAGCCGCCGAACATTCTTGGCAATTTCTTTATAAAACTATATGATCCAACGTTTTTTAAACGTCTCATAGTAGCTTTTGCAGTTGGAATGGAAAATCCCCATAGAAGTTTAGTAACTAGAAATTCTCCGATCTACCTTAGTAATAATTATTGTTAAATTAAAATTATATTTAAATAATAATAATGATAATTACTGCTTATAAGAATTATATTAAATTATATTTCTCCTATTTACCTGTGTTGCTTTTTGGTAATTATATATCCATATATAAGTTATTTTAATAAATAAAATCCAAACATAATTAATATTCACAAAGTCTAAAAAAAATATTCAAACAAGAACCATCATTAACCAACATAATTTTTAATCATTGTCACTTATAAAAATTACGACCATTTAAAATCACAATCATTCACTGTTAATCCAAACAATAACTACTTACAAACAAATTTTTGGCCAGAAAATTTACAAACATATCTAACGCTTACGAATGCAGACAAATTATACGATATAAATAAAATTCATTATTCAACTGTCAAAATTTCACCATCAAATTTTTTTTTTAAATTTGCCAATGCAAAAGTTATTGCGAGAATCAGTATAAACTGGATCCAACAAAACTTGGGCTTAGGTATAACAAATTATTTGATGATAGGTTCAGGAATCTCAGCCTTTGGTAAATAATATAGATGCAAGAGCAACTTTCCATCCAATTTATTTACTCATAAGCTAAGAGTTTCCAACTCTTTTAGGTTGTTTCTTGTTCATAAAGGTGGTATTGTTCCTGACCTATCATTTTTTTTCCCAAATCTAACATTCCCATTTCAGTTGCATATTCTAAGGAGGGTAATACACCACTAAAGCAATTGGTTCCGCGAAACAATTGCTTAAGTTGACTTAAAGACTCCATAAAATTAGGAATCCTTTCTGACAGTGGATTATTGGACAAATCAAGAATCCTTAAAGATTTAAAATGATCCCCACAATCAGAAACTTCCCCAAATAAATTATTATTTGAGAGATTGAAAACTCCCAAATTTTCAACGATTGCACTAATTCCCTTCCAACATGAATGAACAGATTTTGAAACTTGATTTTCTCAAATGTCTAAAAATCGAATCTTTAATAGGAACGGTGGAACAGAGTATTTAATTTGATTTGAAGCCAATGATATACCATAAATATTAAATTCATCAAGGGCAGATCTGAAATTACACATGTGATTTTTTTTTTGTGACCAGCAATACACATGTGATATTAATGGATTCTATTTGAAGTTACAGGGAAAAAATTACTATCAGGGAAAAAAATTCTTTTCCCTTGTCAAAATGTTCTCTTTCTTTTTTTAATTCTTAAACACATCAGACGCTGATCGTTCAACTGGATTGATTGGTCATTAGTTATTACAAGAATGTTAAATAATTAGTACTTGTAGTCGGTTCTCCCTATCATCGGCTGACCATAAAGACAAACCTTGAAATATTTTACTTCTTGTTCAGATAAATCTGTCTCTTTCAAAAGCAACTTTAAAAAAAAAAATTTGTTCACAAAAGTCAATAACTTAGCGTTTAACCTGTACACGCGTCCTTCCTCCGTATTAATTTAATCAGGAAAATTATAAATATATCCTTTTTTAGAAAAAACATTTCGAAATAAAACTAAAAATAAAATAAAAGCCTACTTATGATAATGATGATTGAGTGACCAAAATCAAAAGTTACCTTCCGCAAAAGAAAAAAAGAAAGACTAATCTAAAGTTGTAACTATCGATATAAAAAGAAGAGGAAGAAAATATGAAAAGTAGATCCACCATTAAGTGATATACATGCATGCATGCTTGTTAGAAGAGTTCATCGTTTTAAGACATTCATTAAAGCAAATTAATCTGTTTTAAGTCATAACAACCAACTCTTCTTTGTTATGATTTTATTAGTTATTACAATAATACTACCCCCAATCCTTAATATAAGGATTCGTTTGATTTTTATTTTGATCATAAATACAAGACCATAATCTACTCGCTCTCTCATATTTATCTATTTTTTTAAATAGTCCTTGTAATAATGATAGTTTTAAGCAATATACTTTATTAGTAAGAATATTTTAGGAAAAACAATATTTATTTATTATAAATAATTAACTTAACTAATTTTTTTAATCTACTCAAATTAGTTAACTAATTTTTATATTAAAGACCGGAGTTAGTATTAAATACTTAATGAGTACTACTTGTTCTAGACCTGATCTATTATTATCCCATCGTAAATCTATCTCTTTGTGAAAAAGCAGCTTTTTAAAAATAAAAAAAAGGACAAAAGTGAATCCCAATTTTCTTTCCCCATCAAAATTTATTTTAAAATTTGCTAAAAACTGCAATTATAAGACCCTAACTTACTTAGTCTCTCATATTTATATATTTTTGTAGACCTTTTCCATTTTTTTTTATTTAGCCTAAACAAAATAGAGCCTTTAGAAATTCCAATATTTGTAACAAAAAGGGGGGATATAATTTAAAATAAGACTCAAACAAATAAAAATATAAAAGAAATAATAAGTTAACGATAAAACCGTATTAAATTAATAATAATTAATTTTATTTTTATAAATAAATGACACAAAATTTGAAAAGAAAATGAAAATTCTGTAAAGAGGAAAAGATGAATGTGGATATCCATATGTTACCTCTAGTCCTTAACATAAGAGTTAGTTGGAAATTAAATTTGGTCATAAATATATGACCACACTGCTTTTTTTTTTCGGTGTGTTACAGTAGTATTCATATGCTTGAGCAAAAAATAGCGGATATAATAGGTATGCAATTTTCTCTTGTTGAGTTAATAATGACAAAAAAAATGAAAAATAATAAATATTTCATTTCTAGCTTTAAAAATAGCCCCCAAAAAAAACCAGAAGAAGAAGAAGAAGTAAATCATGTTGATATTTTAAAACTTTGTTTTTTTCGTGATGCCCCTTTTTCATGGGATGACACCAAAACACGACCTTAATACTATATGGTATGGTCTCCGCAACGTAATAAGTGGAAATAAAGGCTTTAGAAGGAGAAGAAGTTTCAAGTTTCAAAGATAGTTTGTATATACGATGAATGGGTCTTGATTATCGTTTCATGAGAAAACGAATTTTGTGGAATATGTAAATTATCTCTGCAATTATTTCTCTTAATTCCACATATACAGACGCCCATTTGGGCCCTGTGTGGAGGGAATGCTCTTTTGTACTTTTATGGAAGGTTTGCATCTTGCATTCTAGCATGTTCAGTGAGAAATTTCAAACAACGAAGATATTAACATATGTTGACCCACGTGTGAAAATCGTCATGTAAACATCTAAAATCAAACTATAATAACTATGAATCCAAATTTATACAGACTGTAATTTATTTATAAGTTTCCAATTCTCCTGTTAAATGTAATGAAATGATTTTTAAGATTTTTCAGCGTATTAAAGTGGTGTTTAATATATGTAATGGAAGTGGTGGATATTGCTGGTTGGCATAGTAAGAAAGAAAATGATGGATGTAATGTATTTTTATGATTTTTCAAACTGCTGTTTAATGTTAGAAAGTAATTTTTGTAAGATTTTCTGTCTGCAATATATGTGATGACAAATGGCGGATATGATCAATATGAATTAAAATTTAATAAATAGAAATCCAATTTTTTTTAAGAAAATGACAGAAAAATACCTTTTAAATTTTAAAAAGATGAATAGGTCTTGTTGATTATTATTGTATCACTATGCTTGTGATAGTTTTGCTACTCAAAATCTATCAGAATCACCCATGTTTATCGTTTTGAAATTCAACAGATATTTTTCTGTCATTTTCACTACTTGTTTCTTGAAAGTCCTTAATATAAGAGTTAGTTCGACTTTTAATTTTATTCTAAATATAAGACCCCAATTTGTTTTATCTTTCATATTTATCTATTTTTTTAAGATAATCCTTATAATAGTTGTATATATCGAAGATTTTATTAAATAATAGTTCTATTTAATATATATTTTTAAAAAATACATATTTATTATAAATAATTAACTTAATATATTATTTTAATTTACTAAAATTAGTTAAGTAGCTTTTAAACTAAGAATAGGAAGAAGTGGTATATTGTCAATTAGGAGCCTCCAGTGACCGGGCACAAGCAGGAAGAAAGAAGTTTCCAAGTGGTGTGCCACATCTATTGAATAATCTTTATTTCATGAAGAACTCAATTTCATGAAAGTCACAAAAAATATTGGCCTCCTCCACCCATTTTCCGCTGTATCTATCAATGCAATCACCATAACAAAATTAGAAGATGTTTGGAAATTGGAATACAAATTAAATAAAATAAAATTATATGAAAAATAAGGATTATTTTATTTATACTTTTAAAAATATAGCAAAAAAATATAAATCATGCTCACTTTATTAAAATTATTTCATCTCGTTCCTATCCTTTTTGCGATGCCCCCTCTTTTCATAGGATCATCATTCCAAGCACAGCTTTAATAACGTATCGTCTCCACCATGCAATTTTTTTTTTCCATAGTTTGTTATGTGATGTAACAGTAGTAATGATTATTGTTTTATGAGAAAACGAGCTTTGTGGAATATGGATCATAATTTTTGGAGTTATTTCTTTTAATTCCTCCTATACAGACATCCACATATGTATACATCTATGTGTGTGCGCGGGACCGCGCTAGTGAAGGATGCACTGATTAGTCAAAAAGTTTGTTTGGACTGTATATAATGTGTACTTTTTTCTATTGGGCATGATAATCAAAGCATGCTCTACATAATTTTGATTTTTTAAGAAAAATCTCAAAAAAAAAAGTTTTTATTATAAAAGTTAATTTACTAATTTTAGTAGATTAATAAAACCAGTTTAAGTTATTTATTTGTAATAAATATGTATTTCTTTTTATAAAAGTTAATTTACTAATTTTAGTAGATTAATAAAACTAGTTTAAGTTATTTATTTGTAATAAATAAGTATTGCTTTTTATAAAATATCTTTACTAATTAGTAGATTAATAAAACTAGTTTAAGTTATTTATTTGTAATAAATAAGTATTGCTTTTTATAAAATATCTTTACTAATCAAGTGTATTGGCTAGTACTTCCATTATTATAAGAATTTCCTTTAAAAAATGAATAAATATTAAAAAAAAGTGGGTTAGATCTTATATTTAGAATCAAAATAAAAGTCAAACGAAATCTTATATTAAGAATCAGAACTAGTGTTAATTTTAAAATTTCATTTGTTTATTACACTTTAATAGTAATTGACTATATTTGAAAAGTAAATAACAACATATTTTTATAGCAATTTGTGATTTGAAATTCTAAAATTTAAGAAATATTTTCCCGTATTTTCTCTCTTTTTTTTTAAATATTCTGTAATTACTTTATGGATGGTTCTCTGTGCAGGCCTGCGGGGAACCTACCACTTTTGGAATTAGAACAATAGACCCCAGGCAATTACCAAAGTCTTCCAGTCCGACAAATTTTATAGATGCTTCTAAAGTGATGAAATGTCATTTATAACCCTTCTATTTTTTTGACCAAGTATATATGTGATGACAAATGGTGGATATGATCAACATGAATTAAAATTGAATAAATAGAAATCCAATTATTTTTTTGGAGAAAATGACAGAAAAATACCTGTTAAATTTTAAAGAGATAAATAAGTCTTGTTGATTATTCTAGTGATGATTTTGACTATATTTGTGATACTTTTTACTACTCCAAATATATTAAAATCACCTGTTTATCGTTTTGAAATTTAATAGATATTTTTCTATCATTTTTGCTATTTGTTCATTGAAAGTCTTTAATATAAGAACTAGTTTGACTTTAAATTTCACTCTAAATGTAAGACTATACTTCATTTTATCTATCATATTTATTTATTTTTTCAAGACACCTCTTATGTTTCAGCAAATGGTAATTATAACTAATACATATGATTAATAAGGATATTTTAAGAAAGACAACACCTATTTATTACAAATAACTAGTTTAATAAATTTTTTTTAATTTACTAAAATTAGTTAATTAGTTTTTATATTAATAATGGACCAGGGGCAAAAGGAGGAGGTATATTGTTAACCAGGAACCTACGGTGGCAAGCACAAGCAGGAAGGAAGAAATTTCCAAGTGATGGGTCAGTGGGTCCTATCTATTGAGTTATCCTTATTTCATGAAGAGCTCAATTTCATGAAAGTCACAAAAAATATTGGTCTCCTCCACCCATTTTCCTCTGTATCTATCAATGCAATTACCATCACGAAATTAGATGACGTTTTCAATACAAGTTAAATAAAATAAATTTATATGAAAAATAAGGATGATTTCATTTATACTTTAAAAATATAGCAAAAAAATATAAATCATGTTAACCTTATTAAAATTATTTCATCTCATTATCATCTTTTTCGTGATGCCCTTTTTTTTAGAGGATCATCATTCCAAACACGGCTTTAATAATATATCGTCTCCACCACGCAATATTTTTTTCCGAGTTTCAAACATACTTTGTTATGTGATGTAACAGTAGTCTTGATTATTGTTTTATGAGAAAACGAGTTTTGTGGAATATGGATCATAATCTTTGGAGTTATTTCTCTTAATTCCACATATACAGACGCCCATATATATATATATATATATATATATATGCTTAGTGAAGGATGCACTGATTAGTCAAAAGTTTGTTTGGACTATATATAATGTGTACTTTTTTCTATTGGCCCATAATAATCAAAGCACACTCTACATAATTTTGATTTTTTAACGAAAATCTCCAAAACATACTAATTTTAAAGTTTCAAATTAGTCTTTTTTTTATTCTTAAACATATTAAAGGTTCATCGTTCAACTGGATTTATTAGTTATTACAATAATCTTAAATAATTAGTACTTGTAGTTCCAGGCCTGATCGGTTCTCCCCATCATTGGCTGACCATAAAGACAAACTTTGAAATATTTTTATATATAAATGACAAAAAAAATTGAAAAGAAAATGATTTGTAAAGAGGAAAAGTGAACGTAAATACATATAATATATGAAAATGAGACGTAAATATATAACAACTATGAAATCAAATTTATTACGATATGATATGTATTTTATAATTTATATATCGAACTTCTTTTCAATGTTACAAAGTGATTTATTTTGCAAGTCTTTGTGCGTGTTAAAGTAGTAAAAATGATGGATATAATTAGTGTGAATGAAAATTTAATAAATAAAAATCCAAAATGTGTTTGCTTCCTTTGAAAGATATCGTTAAATTGGGACCTACGGGAAGAAATTTCCAAGTGGGGAGCACTATCACTCGCTATTGAATATTCGTCATTTCATGAAGAGCTCTATTTTGTTAGTTAAAGTCCCCCAATTTTCTATTGCTCTATCTATCAACGCAGTTAGGTGTTGGCATACAAATTAGATAGACATGAAAGGATATTAAATTAGATGAAAATAATGAATATTCCACTTTTCTACTTTTAAAAAATAGCAAAATATGCAAATCATGCTGACATTATCAAAACTATAATAGCCAAAGATACATACAAAATTTCCAAACTTCTGTTTAATGTAATGAAGTGATTTTTTTTAATTTTTCAGCTTATTAAAGTAATATTCAGTACATGCATGGAAAGAAAATGGTGGATATAATTTGAATTAAAAATTAATAAATAAATTTGAAAATGTGTTTTTCTCCCTTGACATGTATTACCGAGCACAAAGCACGGAGAATTTTCAAGGTGCTGGGCTCTATCTAGAGGCACCATGCCCAATGTCTCTAAGTCAAAAAAATTACATAGACTTTTTCTGGGGTAAACAATTACATGCACTTTAATTTGGAAAACATGAAAAAAAAAGGGGAAATTGCAAATAAAGACCCCCTAATATATAAAATGACAATCAGGGACCCTGAAATTGAAAAATTGCTCACAAGGACCCGGTCCTAATTTGCAATTATGAAATCATGGCCAAATTACCAAAATACCCCTCTTTAATTTTTTTTCAACAAAAAAAACCACTGCCTCGCCGGAATCCGGCCGTCGGAGCTCCGATGCCGGCCGTCGGATTCTGGCCATTGTCGGCGGCCTTCCTTTATTTTTTTTTGAAACTTTTTTTTTAAATTGGGGGGAAGTGAGGTTGGGGGGATTTGATCCCCCAACCTCATGCTTCCCAAAATTAGGAATGACCATTGAGCCAACAAATTTTTGCTAACATTATAATACAAAAAAAAATATAAGTTAACTCATTTACTCTTGTTCCAGGTGATAACAAGAATACATTTGAAAATAACAAGTTCTGATTATAAAATGACAAGTCTGGGATTAAAATTTAACAACACGTTTTTTTTTTATAACAACACACTCTGTTTCAGGTGATAACAACAATACATTTGGAAATAACAAGTTCTGATTATAAAATAACAAGTCTTGGATTAAAATTTAACAACACGTTTTTTTTTATAACAACACACTCTGTTTCAGGTGATAACAACAATACATTTGGAAATAACAAGTTCTGATTATAAAATAACAAGTCTGGGATTAAAATTTAACAACACATTTTTTTTTTATAACAACACACTCTGTTGCAGGTGATAACAACAATACATTTGGAAATAACAGGTTCTGATTATAAAATAACAAGTCTGGAATTAAAATTTAACAGCACCTTTTTTTTTTTATATAACAACACATTTTATTCCAAGTGATAACAACAATACATTTGAAAATAACAAGTTCTGATTATAAAATAAGAAATCTAAAATTAAAATTTAACAACACATTTTTTTATAACAATTAATTATTTTATACTTTTGAAAAATAAATTATTTATAACTTATAAAAAGTATTTTAAATCTATTTAATTTGCTAAAAAAATAATTTTTATCTCCAATTTATAATCAAAACTTGAAGTGTAATCTATTATAGATTAAAAATACTTTTTTATTGTTCTATAAATAAAATTTAGGGAAAATGACAACACACTTTTTTAATTTTTTTTAAAAATTTTTAATCTATATATCTATACAACTCATTATAAATCAAACTACTTTTTATAAATTATAAATAGTACAATTTATTGTAGATTAAAATACTTTTTGATTGCTTAAATTTATAAATGAAATTTATCTCTAATTTATAATTAAAAATACTTTTTTTCTTTAAATATAAAAACTATTTTTAATATTAGAAAAAGTCACTGTCTTACTTAAATTTTATAAATACTTTTTAATATTTTTAAATTAGTTATCTAAATCCAATATTTAGAATCAGAGATCAAATAAAATAATATTTATGGTGGACTCCTATATTTGAATCCGGTAGGTATATAATGTATTTTTATGATTTTTCAAACTGCTGTTTAATGTTACAAAGTAATTTTTGTAAGATTTTTTGTGTGCATAATATATATGTGATGACTAAGGATGGATATAATCAATGTGAATTAAAATTTAATAAATAGAGATTATGTTTTTAAGAAAACGACAGAAAAATACCTTTTAAATTTTAAAAAGATAAATAGATCTTGTTGGCTATTTTTGTAATGGTTTTAATTACTCAAAATCTATCAAAATCACATGTTTATCATTTTGAAATTTAATAACTATTTTTCTATCATTTTTTCTTTTTTAAAAAAAAAATTTAATATAAAAACTAGTTTGACTTTTAATTTTGTCATGAATATAATATTATAATCTATTTTATCTCTCATATTTATCTATTCTTTTTAAAATAGTATTTTTAATAGTTACACATATTAAAGGTTTTAGCAAATAATAGTTATAACTAATATATGATTAAAAACTAGTTTAAAAAAATTAATATCTATTTACTATGAATAAGTAACTTAACAAATTTTTGTGATTTGTTGCATAAAGACATCCTAAGGACGCGAGGAAGTGGCGTATTGTCAGCTAGAAACCCACGGTGAGCGAGCACAAGCAGGAGGAGAGAAATTTCCAAGTGGTGGGCCCCATCTAGTGAATAATCCTTATTTCATGGAGAGCTCAATTTTATGAAAGTCACAAAAAAAAAATGGTCTCCTCCACCAAGTTTCCTCTGTATCTATCAATGCAATTACCATCACGAAATTAGATGATGTTTGGAATACAAATTAAATAGAATAAATTTATATGAAAAATAAGGATTATTTCATTTAAAAATATAGCAAAAAAATATAAATCATGTTGACATTATTAAAATTATTCTCTTTACCATCTTTTTTGTGATGCCCCTCTTTTCAGAAGATCACCATTCCAAACACAGCTTTAATAACATATCGTCTCCACCACGCAATATTTTTTTCCAAGTTTCAAACATACTTTGTATATGTGATGTAACAGTAGTCTTGATTATTATTTTATGAGAAGACGATTTTTGTGGAATATGGATCATAATCTTTGAAGTTATTTCTCTTAATTCCACATACACAGACACCCACACACGCGCGCGCACTTAGTGAAGGATGCACTGACTAGTCAAAAGTTTGGTTGGACTATATATAATATGTACTTCTTTCTATTGGCCAATAATAATCAAAACACACTCTACATAATTTTGATTTTTAAGAAAAATCTAAAAAAAATACTAATTTCAAAATTTCAAATCAGTCTCATACTAAGAATATGAAAATATTCTCACAAAAGTTTTCCTTTAATCTTTTAATTTTGCACAAATTTTTATTTAATTCCTTCATTTTATAAAGTGTTCTTTGTTGGCAAAATAAAATTACAAAATCCATATACCCAAGCATATTCCTCGAATGACGGGAGATTGTTAATTTCCATCTTTTTAACTAGGGTCCTTCAACCATGGTTATTTATTTAATTCCTGCTCCCTTTTAATTTGCTGACAATAACAACCAATAACCTTACCTTTTTAAAAAAAAAACTAATGATTTGTTTGGTATGAGAGAAATGGACGGGAGGGAATGGTAGGGAAATTTTTGATGAGTTTGATATAAAAAATTGGATACGTAAACTTAAAACTTTTAATTAATTTTATTACTCTTTTATTTTATGTTTTCCTTTTATTAAAATTTTATGACCCTACTTCTTTAATTTTCCAAATCGAGCTCGTGAAAACTTTTTCTCCTCTTCCTTCTATTTCCCTTGTACTAAACATACGGTAATTCTAAATTTTTAAGTCATTAAAAATGTTTTCAAATCCGCCTTATTACATTGAAAAGTACCTTCTTGATTTATTGGCTTGACGACTGATTGAACAAATTTAGTTGATAAACAATATAGAAAGAAAAAGCAGAAAGCAACTCTTCTATTTGCAAAATAATAACGGCATGTTGCTAGCAATGATTAAAGGATCAGACCGGACCGGACGGTCGGACCGGTTGAACTGTCACCCGGACTCGTTAACGGCTCGGTTTGAACCAAAAAACTGTTCACATAGTTGAGCTGGATTAGACTGGAATTGAGCCGTTATTAAGCCGGAAACCAGAGTTGGACCGGGAACCGGAACGGTTTTCAGAAAACCGGACGGTTTTTTAGCCTGACTGAAAAAATACTAAAATTTTTTTAAAAAATTGATCCCCTTAAATATCCTAATATATTTTTAGACTATTTATAACCATAGAATATTATTTCATTGAAAATTTAATATATTGTGGTGTTAAAATCGTGAGTCGCTAGTCTTTTTGTTTCGATATTTGGTCTATCTTTTAAAAAAATATTTTGATTTGAATGAATTGATAATTTGTAATATCATTAAATATTTTAAACATACATAAATTTAAATATATAAGGTTTTAGTCTATTTTCAATGATTTCATTATAATTTTAGATTATTTAAATGCATTTCTAAATTATTTAATAATTTGATATTTTTCATATATACTAATTATATGTATATAATATTGTTTTAAATTAATTATTGCATCACCGGTCTAACCGACCGATCCGACCGATTGAATCATGACCTGTTGATCTTTCCGGTTCGACTTCCGATTCGGCTTTTAAAACATTGGCTGCTAGCAAATGATTTGTCCCCAGTAAATGATTTTCCACAAAAGGTGGGTTAGATTATTAGATCATTGTCATGTGCTTGTGATGTTTGAACTTTAATTGGAACCAACGTAGTACTTTATAGGACTAATATAGTCATATCAAGAAGTAAATATCTATCATTTACCACAAAGAATGCCAATCGCAAGCTAAGGATAAAACATGAATAGCAAGAAAGAGAGAGCATGCGAAGAGAATTTAAGCAGAGTGCAGAAACAACAACCCGAATTTATTAGAATAAATAGTCTATCATCTAATATGTCAAATATATATATGCATATATAATCCTGGTCGCTGCTAATTAATTTATCACATCCAACGTTGCAATATCTGGATAGATATACCCCTGTACTTTGAGGGGGTTGCTCTAGTTTCTCTATTAGCATGATGATTGATTATGCAAATATCTATTTGGCAGCATTACAATGAGGAATCTTCAAATTTTCAAAGATAAAATAAAAAAGTCAAGCGTTAGGAGGGAAATGCGACTTATTATTATCATAAGAGTTAGTTTCACAACTCATGAATCGCTTGTGAATGACTCTGCTTAGTACAACAAAGCTTGTATCTAATGGCTGATGACTCACATAAAAATCTTTTTGCGAGCACAACCCCCTTCTGCGGACTTTTCCAAGTTCATAGATTATTGCACGTAATAACTTTAAATAATTGAGAATGTCGCTGTCATCCAAAAATTTGGTGGCAGGGTTTTGTTCTGCTCATGAATTCGTTACAATTTGCCATAATTTTTGAATACTCGAAGTATGATAATGAAATTCATAACACAACCAAACGAACAACAGATTAATGCTAATAAAGATTCCAATAATATTATAGGCCCAATACAGAATACATAGTCCCAAAACTAAAAGAAGTAACAAAAGAGGATGATACAATAAAATTTCTTATTCTTCTTGCCTTCTATTAATTTCTACCACACTATATGCCCACTTGCACAGACCATTATATGACACTCGCTACAGAATCTGATAAGCGAGAGTTGTGTTTGGGCTGTTGCAGATAAACTCCAAAATGCCAACCTCCAGCTGATATGATGACAATCAGCAACGAAACAATTAAATCTTACAATTGAGATATAACAGAGAAAGAAACACATGAGTAATGTAAATCTTTTGTTGATAGATAACAACCGTAATCAAGAAAATATTACCTTTTAATTGCGGAGCCACCTGTGCCATCTTGCCACCAGAAGCAATGTTGACCTATAGATAGAGTCTAACACCTTCCCTATGAAATTGAAGTAGGCATGCCTCCATGATCGAATAGCTAACAGTGATCCAAACACTATCCAAAATCCAACAGCAAATCCCACGCCCAAGCTTTCGTAGAATCCTTTCATGAAAGAATCATCTTCATCAGCATCTTGGTTGGCTTGTGCCGCATTCCCTAATGGACGTTCTTCAGAAGGACAAAGCTTGTCCAATGGCCACCCACCGAGGTAAGGATTTCCTTCAT
The DNA here is from genome assembly GCF_004799145.2 of Neltuma alba. Classification (NCBI taxonomy): domain Eukaryota; kingdom Viridiplantae; phylum Streptophyta; class Magnoliopsida; order Fabales; family Fabaceae; genus Neltuma; species Neltuma alba. The sequence goes on along the minus strand of NW_021632769.1, from coordinate 16,676 downwards.
AGCGGTAGGGCTCAAAAGATTGCAATTGTGTTCCTGTTGGAATTTTTCCTGACAAGTTGTTGTTTGATAAATCCAAAACACTGAGTGAAGATATTTCAGCAAGAGTTGAAGGAATTTCTCCATCAAAGTGATTTCTCGATAGATCCAGCACTTCTAGAGATTTTAGTTGTCCTATCTCTGAAATGATTTTTCCACTCAGCCTATTTGCCGATAGATTAAGGAATCTTAACTCAACCAATTTGACAATTCCTGCTGGCATTTCCCCCTCCAATTGATTGTGAGAGAGATCAATGTTCATAAGCCCATAGCGGTCATCGTATACCAATTCTCTTCCTTTCCACACCATAGGCAACTTCCAATAAAACACTACTCTTGTTTGAAATGTTCCATTCACAAAGACGTTGATAACATAGTCAGAAACATTTGGAACATATTTCTGAGCCATTGCAACCAGCTTGTCCAGACAACTAGGTATTGGTCCAGTAAACTTGTTAAAAGAGAGATCTAAAACCCTAACCTTCGGTAAATAACATAGATGCAAGGGCAGATTTTCATCTAATTTATTCATCCGTAGGCTAACAGTTTCCAACTCTTTTAGATTGTCTCTCGTCCACGAAGGTGGTATTGGTCCTGACAAGTCATTTTTTCCCAAATCTAACATTTGCAGTTTAGTTGCATTTTCAAAGGAAGGCAGTCCACCAGTGAAGAAATTGTGTTGCAAAACTAACTGCTTAAGTTGACTTAAGGACCCCATAGAGTTAGGAATCCTTCCCGAGAGTTGATTATTGGATAAGTCAAGAATCTGTAATGATTTGAAATGATCCCAACAACCAAGAAGTTCCCCTGATAAGTTGTTGCTTGAGAGATTTAAAACTGCCAAATTTTCAACAATTGCACTCCTTCCCTTGGCACATGAATGAACAAATTTTGAAATTAGATTGTCTGAAATGTCCAAAAATACGCTCTTTAGCAGGAACTCTGGAATAGAGCCTTTAATTTGATTGGAAGCCAATGATATGTCAGAAACATTAAATTCAAGTGTCAGATCCGGAATTACACCTGTGAGATTGCTCGATTCTATTCGAAGACTGATTGCTCCCTTTAGAAGTCTCCAAAACCACTCTGGTATAGAATCATTGATTTCAGCATCAAGAATGTATAAACGTTGTAAATTAGTTTGAGTGCGAAGCCATCTAGGGAATCCAGGGCCCAACTTACATTGCCATAACCATAACCGCTTTAATTGAAATGGAGGAATCCAATCGGTGCTAAATTTGAGGGACAACAAATTGTTAGATAAGTCCAAGCTTTCTAACTTGGTGAGATTATCAAAATGGATGTCATTGATTGTTCCATTCAGCTCATTACCATCAAGGTAAAGAGTCACTAAAGAGTTCATGTTTTTTCCAAAATCAATCGGAATGGGACCACCCAAGTGATTATTGGAGAGAGAAAGGTATGCGAGATTGGAGCTTAGATTGAACAACCAAGGGAATAATGATGATGTTAGCTTGTTGCGATCGAGATTAAGAGTTGAGAGAGATGCAGAAAAATTCCAATGGGAGGGAGGAGTTGATAGAATATTATTGTCTGTTAGGCTACAGTTTGCAAGCCACAGCTCTCTTAGGTTTGGAAGCTTTCCAATAATTGGCAACAAGTTGTCAGAGTAATTAAGATTGGAAACATAGCTTAAATCAAGCAAAGTTAATGACTGAAGATTGGAAAGCCACTCAATGGCAGCCAAACTCTTGTCATCAATTTTCAAACCATCATTGTAGCCAATCCGGAGTATCTCCAAGCTTGAAAGATTACCAAGTTGGCCAGGAATATTGCCCTCTAAATGATTCCCATCTAGATGGAGCTCTTGCAGACTTGAAAGGTTCGTAAGATGGAAAGGTATACTACCAACTAAACTGTTGTAGGAAAGATCTAGAACCAACAAGTTTGAAAGCTTGCAAAGTTCAATTGGTATTTTTCCACCAAAAGAAGAACTACATAGATCAAGGTATCGTAATTTGGTGAGAGAACCAAAAAATTTTGGGATTTGACTTTGATTGAAATCATTGGAACTGAGATTCAAATAGTTTAAGTTTTGCAAGTCCATCAATGATGGGCTAATCTCACCTCTTAAAGGCTGCAAGGACCGCCATCCACCATAAAGATGGAGCTTCTCAACATGGCCAGTATGAGGATTACAGAGAACACCACTCCAGTGGCAACAATCTGGAGAAGAGCCCCATGAAGACAGATGACCATAATCGTCCACAAAGGCATTCTTCATGTTAAGAAGAGCTCGTCTTTCCTTGTGCAGGCAACTAGCGTTGGTATCTCCCATTCTCCAACATGACCCTATCATGAACAACTCAGCCTGCAAGTGCAGCATCATGAGTATGATGATTGGTTGCGGCAGTTTCACAAGGTTTAGACAACTCACGCTCATCATTATTGCAGCTAGCTCATGCAACGTGAAACTCAAACAAGTACATGAGATGAACAACCCTGGCCTCCTTATTTATAACTCAAGGTCTTCCTAATGATGTGAACAATAATTGCGTGTCTACACCAAACGTACACTATAAGTCAAGGTCTCCCCCGAATAACACCATTGGAAGGAACTTAAATTGAGTTTTTGCTTTCTTTTAAGGGAAAACCATATTGGAGGTACTTGTATTATTTTTTAATTTTCAATTTGGTACCTATTTGTTTTTTGTTCTTAACTAAATCTTTAATTTTGCTCAATTAACATCATTAATCCTTATGTAGAGACTAAAAATGCCAATAGAACAAAGTTATAAGAGCTAATGTTACTAAAAAAAATAAAATTAAATGTTTAATTAAGAAGAAAAAACACACAGGTACCAAATTAAAAATTGAAAGAAAGTAGAGGTAGCTATGATATGGTTTTCCCTTCTTTTAATGGCTTAACATTTAAAACAGTGTGCTATCCTAACATTCAGCTGCTTTCCTTTTCCCTTTTCAAGTCAACTCCTAACAACCACTTGACTCAACCTCCTCCTCCAGTTGAATTTAAGTCTTTGCTTTCACTTGAGCTTCTTTGGTCTTTCCCTCTTCCTGTTTCGGAAGATTGGTTGCATTGAGGCCCAAGTAAATATGTACCGGTTTATCCTAATAAATTAAATAAATTTGGCTCTTATTACCCAAAAAAAAAAAAAGGCTCCTCCTCCTCCTCCTCCTCATCATCATCTTCATCATACTACTACTATTTTTATGTAAATAATCGTAAAAATAAATAAATTTTTTAGGGTTTATAACGATTTGAGCTACTGAGCACCATGAATATGTTTTATTCATTTCACATGCCTTTTATATTATATTAATGAATAAATTGATGGCAAAATTTTGGATAATAATATTTTACAATATATCTTAAAATAATATTATATTAACGGGCCTAATGAAAATGAAAACGAAAAATATTAGTATTTGAAAAATTATATTTTAAAAATATTTAGTATTTGATATTATTTTTATGAAAAGTATGTCGAATTCAAGCTTCATTGAAATCCCCGTCAGAATATATTTGCATAAATTATGCGTAATGATATTAAATAATAATTGTAATTAGTTTGGTTAACATAAAATTCTTTATAAACAGAGTCCGCACATATAAGAATTGACGTATAATTGATGAGCCTGCAGCAAATCCTATAAGGATTGGGTCTAACAAAAGGCACTGAGTCATAATATTACATGCATCTTTCCAAAACAACAATGGCTTTCTCTGTTTACAATACACCAGAAAGCAACTGGAAGCAAAATTACTGGATTTGTCTATTAATTGCTGTTAATCTCAATAATTGACCTTTGTTTTGCTGTCTGGAATTCACTAGCTTGTCTATTTCTGTGAACTAAAATTACAATGAAACCAGTGGCAAAAAAAGAAAGCCAAAGCTTTGAGAAAAAAAGATGAATATCTGTGCATTCTGGTGAAAAAATTTCAGTGCATGAGTGGCATAATTAAGTTTCGTCTCGATTATATGACTTCAAATCCTACATTCACGTGTTAGGTGATTAAGGGTTTTTTTGGATTCACCTATAAATAGCTTTTCAAATGTGATTTATAGAATACGAGATAAATATGTAAGTAAAATTTTGTCTCAACTTACATAAACTTGCTTAAAAGTTTGTTTTGAATGGAACTATAAACAAGCCCTAAATTGTTGACTTCTAATTGAAAAAGAGAAAAATAGATTGAGCAACGTGGAGTTTAAGGGATCTGCCGGAAACAGAGCAGCAGATGAACAGAGAATAGACAAGAAGGAAAAATGAGAAAGAACGACACGTGTCTTTCAGCTGTTGAGATACACAGCTTCTATGGCGTCCTGTACTATCCTCATTGCATTAAACTTCATTGTTTCTGAACCTTTCATTTGCTGATTGCTATCGGGGAAAAAATTCTTTCGCCTACGTCAAAATGTTCTCTGTCTCTTTTTTTTATTCTTAAACATATTAGAGGCTGATCGTTCAACGATTTATTAGGTATCACAATAATCTTAAATAATTAGTACTTGTAGTTCCAGGATCGGTTCTCCCCATCATCGGCTGACCATAAAGGTAAACTTTGAAATATTTTTATATATAAATGACATAAAATTTGAAAAGAAAATAATTTGTAAAGAGGAAAAGTGAACGTAAATATCCATATAATATATAAAAATGTGACGTAAATATATAACAACTATGAAATCAAATTTACTACGCTATAATGTATTTTATAATTTATCAAGCTTCTTTTCACTGTTACAAATGATTTATTTTATGAGTTTTCGTGTGCGTTAAAGTAGTAAAAATGATGGATATAATTAGTGTGAATTAAAATTTAATAAATAAAAATCCAAAATGTGTTTGCTTCCCTTTGAAGAATATGGTTAAATGGGAACCTAGTGACCTACCGTCTCAGAGCACAAGGAGGAAGAAATTTCCTATCCAGCACTATCTATTGAATATTCATCATTTCATGAAGAGCTTGATTTTATTAATATATTAATGTCACAACAGATATTAATTTTTCTGTATCTATTGGCTATTGCAATCATTACCATCAAGTACTTTATTTTTCGTATTTATAAGTAATCTTTTATATTTCACTGGGAAAAAAAACTTAGATTACGTTAACTATGTTTTGAAATTAATAATTCTCTAACTTTACTTTTATTTGATATTTATATTTTTTAAGAAAATAATAATCTATAGGATAGTTATATTCATTCATGCTAGATATTAAATGATATGACTTAGAAATAAAATTAAGTAAAATGGTTTTGGTATCTAATAAATAGAACCAAAGAAATATGTAAATGATTTTTGAAATTATTGGACTAAAAACGCACTAATTTTTTCATTAGCTAATTAATAACCAAAGTACACTTTACAGAACTTTCATTCTTTTAATTTTAATATTCTGTAATTACTTTTTAACAGTATATTTCAAGATTTAGTTTTACATATAGCTCAATGACGTCACGTGAAACCGACCTCATCTAATAAAATAAGTCTTTATTATTGTTGCATTCTGCAATTACTTTATTGCCGTGGTCACCTCACTCTGTTCTTGGGGCCGCGGATTTGGAATTAAATCAAAAGACTCTCCAGTCCCCATCAACAAACAAAAATCATTATTCAAACAATATATAAATATAATTAATTCGGTCACATTAGTCCAACAAATAATTAATTTCCGCATGTCCCCTACCCAAATTAATTACTGATGGAGCCGCCGCACATTCTTGGCAATTTCTTTATTATTATTATTTTTTTTGACCTGATTGGCAATTTCTTTATAAAACTATATAATCCGACCTTTTTTAAACTCGTCATAGTAGCTTTTGTAATTGGAATGGGAAATCCCCATAGAAGTTTAGTAACTAGAAATTCTCCGATCTACCTTAAAATTATATTTAAATAATAATAATGATAATTACTGCTTATGAGACTTATATTAAATTATATTTCTCCTATTAACCTGTGTTGCTTTTTAGTAATTATATATGTCCAAACATACTCCTTTGATCCTATTTATAAGGCACTTCCAGTATGTTTCACACAGACCAAGAAAAACTTTAAATTTTATTAACTTTCATTTAAAATTTAATGACTTCTCAACTTTATTCCTATTTAATATACATCATACCTTGTATAAAAAAGTTAACACAATAATAAATGAGGGGTAAATTATATATTCATATAAAAAAATTTCTCTCAGCACCCTATAAATAGGACAAAAAAAATACCTTTTTTCTCTGTCCTATAAATAGGACCAGAGGAGTAACATTCTCAAAGTCTAAAAAAAGTATTCAAGCAAGAATCACCATTAACCAAAGTAATTTTTAATCATTATCACTTATAAAAATTATGACTATTTAGAATCACAATTATTCACTGTTAATCCAAATAAGAACTATATTTTACAAACATATTTTTGGCCAGAAATTTTACAAACATATTTAACGCTTACGAATGTAGACAAATTATGCAACATAAATAAAATTCATTATTTACCTATCAAAATTTCACTATGAAAAATTATTTTCAAATTATTCGCTAATGCAAAGGTTATTGCGAGAATATGTATAAATTGGATCCAACAGAACTTGGGTTTAGGTATAACAAATTATTTGATGATAGATTCAGGAATCTCAACCTGTCGGCATTTCCCCTTCCAATTTATTGTGAGAGAGATCAATGTTTATAAGCCTGTAACGGTTATTGTACACCAATCCTCTTTCTTTCCCCACATAGGAAAGTTCCAATAAAAAATTTACCTGTTTGAAATTTTCTGTTCTCCACCAGTCTGATAAAACGATCAGAATCATTTATAACATATTTCTGAGCCATTGCAACCAACTGAGGCAACTTGGTATTGGTCCTGTAAACTAGTTAAAAAAGAGATCCAAAACCCTGGCCTTTGGTAAATAATACGGATGCAAGGGCAACTTTCCATCCAATTTATTTATTCGCAAGCTAAGAGTTTCCAACTCTTTTAAGTTGTCTCCTGTCCATGAAGGTGGTGTTGTTCCTGACCTATCATTTTTTCCCAAATCTAACATTTCCATTTCAGTTGCATTTTCAAACGAGCATAGTACACCACTAAAGCCATTGTTTCGCAAAACCAATTGCTTAAGTTGACTTAAAGACCCCATAAAATTAGGATCTTTCTGAGAGTCACTTATTAGATAAATCGAGAATCCTTAAAGATTTAAAATGATCCTAACAATCAGAAAGTTTTCCTAATACTATATGGTATGGTCTCCATTTATCATGGAACTAGTTTCGGTGCTCATCCATTTGATGAGCACCATAAGCTCATCAGATCTGAACCGTCCATATCTCATTTGGATGGTTCAGATTTGATTTCTTTTTTATTTTTATTTATTCAAAATAATTATTTTAATATGTAGAGAATCTAAAATAGTGATGATCTATTAACTATCATTCTTTCAAAAAATAGTTTATTCTATTTAAAAATAATTAATTAAAGAAATCAAATCTGAACCTTTCAAATGAAATATAGACGGTTCAGATCTGATGAGCTTATGATGCTCATCAAATGAATGAGCACCGAAACTGATTCCAGGATGGAATGGGTCTTGATTATCGTTTCATGAGAAAACGAATTTTGTGGAATATGTAAATTATCTCGGCAATTATTTCTCTTAATTCCACATGTACAGCCGCCCATTTGGGCCCAATGTGGAGGGAATGCTCTTTTGTACTTTTATGGAAGGTTTTTTTTTTTTGACCGGAACTTTTATGGAAGGTTTGCATCTTGCATTCTAGCATCTTCAGTGAGAAATTTCAAACAACGAAGATATTAACATATGTTGACCCACGTGTGAAAATCGTCATGTAAACATAAAAAATCAAACTATAATAACTATGGATCCAAATTTATACAGATTGTAATTTATTTATAAGTTTCCAATTCTCCTGTTAAATGTAATGAAATGATTTTTTAAGATTTTTCAGCGTATTAAAGTGGTGTTTAATATATGAAATGGAAGTGGTGGATATTGCTGGTTGGCATAGTAAGAAAGAAAATGATGGACATAATGTATTTTTATGATTTTTCAAACTGCTGTTTAATGTTACAAAGTAATTTTTGTAAGATTTTCTGTCTGCAATATATGTGATGACAAATGGCAGATATGATCAATATGAATTAAAATTTAATAAATAGAAATCCAACATTTTTTTTTGGAAAAAATGACAGAAAAATACCTGTTAAATTTTAAAAAGATGAATAGGTCTTGTTGATTATTCTTGTATCACTATACTTGTGATAGTTTTACTACTCAAAATCTATCAAAATCACTCATGTTTATCGTTTTGAAATTCAATAGATATTTTTCTGTCATTTTCACTACTTGTTTCTTGAAAGTCCTTAATATAAGAGCTAGTTCGACTTTCAATTTTATTTTAAATATAAGACCCCAATCTGTTTTATCTTTCATATTTATCTATTTTTTTAAGGTAATCCTTATAATAGTTGTACATATCAAATATTTTATTAAATAATAGTTATATTTAATAAATATTTTAAAAAAATACATATTTATTATAAATAACTAACTTAATACATTATTTTAATTTACTAAAATTAGTTAAGTAGTTTTTAAACTAAGAATGGGAAGAAGTGGTATATTGTTAATTAGGAGCCTCCGGTGACCGGTCACAAGCAGGAAGAAAGAAGTTTCCAGGTGGTGGGCCCCATCTATTGAATAATCTTTATTTCATGAAGAACTCAATTTCATGAAAGTCACAGAAAATATTAGCCTCCTCCATCCATTTTCCTCTGTATCTATCAATGCAATCACCATAACGAAATTAGAAGATGTTTGGAAATGGGAATACAAATTAAATAAATAAATAAACTTATATGAAAAATAAGGATTATCTCATTTATACTTTTAAAAATATAGCAAAAAATATAAATCATGCTCACTTTATTAAAATTATTTCATCTCGTTGCTATCCTTTTTGTAATGCCCCCTCTTTTTATAGGATCATCATTCCAAGCACAGCTTTAATAATGTATCGTCTCCACCATGCAATTTTTTTTTCCATAGTTTGTTATGCGATGTAACAGTAGTCATGATTATTGTTTTATGAGAAAACGAGCTTTGTGGAATATGGATAATAATTTTTGGAGTTATTTCTTTTAATTCCACGCATACAGACATCCACATATATATACATCTACGTGTGTGTGCGGGGCCGCACTAGTGAAGAATGCACTGATTAGTCAAAAGTTTGTTTGGACTGTATATAATGTATACTTTTTTCTATTGGGCATGATAATCAAAGCACGCTGTACATAATTTTGATTTTTTAAGAAAAATCTCCAAAAAAAAATTTCTTATTATAAAAGTTAATTTACTAATTTTAGTATATTAATAAAACTAGTTTAAATTATTTATTTGTAATAAATAGGTATTGCTTTTTATAAAATATCTTTACTAATCAAGTGTATTGGCTAGTACTTCCATTATTATAAGAATTTCCTTTAAAAAATGAATAAATAAAAAAAAGTGAGTTGGGTCTTATATTTAGAATCAAAATAAAAGTCAAACGAACTCTTATATTAAGAATCAGAGCTAGTATTAATTTTAAATTTTCATTTGTTTATTACACTTCAATAGTAATTGACTATATTTGAAAAGTAAATAACAACGTATTTTTATAGCAATTTGTGATTTGAAATTCTAAAATTTAAGAAATATTTTTCCATATTTTCTCTCTTTTTTTAACTATTCTGTAATTACCTTATGGATGGTTCTCTGTGTGGGCCTGCGGGGGACCTACCACTTTTGGAATTAGAACAATGGACCCTAGGCAATTATCAGAGTCTTCCAGTCCGACCAATTTTATAGATGCTTCCAAAGTGATGAAATGTCATTTATAACCCTTCTATTTTTTTGACCAAGTACATATGTGATGACAAATGGTGGATATGATCAATATGAATTAAAATTTAATAAATAGAAATCCAAATTATTTTTTGGAGAAAATGACAGAAAAATACCTATTAAATTTTAAAAAGATAAATAGGTTTTGTTGATTATTCTAGTAATGATTTTAACTATATTTGTGATAGTTTTTACTACTCCAAATATATTAAAATCACCTGTTTATCGTTTTGAAATTCAATAGATATTTTTCTATCATTTTCGCTATTTGTTCCTTGAAAATCCTTAATATAAGAATTAGTTTGACTTTCAATTTCATTCTAAATATAAGACCATAATTCATGTTGTCCATCATATTTGTCTATTTTTTCAAGACACTCCTTATGTTTCATTAAATAGTAATTATAACTAATACACATGATTAGTAAGGATATTTTAAGAAATGCAACACCTATTTATTACAAATAACTAGCTTAATAAATTTTTTTAATTTACTAAAATTAGTTAATTAATTTTTATATTAATGATGGATTAGGGGCAGAAGGAGGAGGTATATTGTTAACCAAAAGCCTACGGGGGCTAAGCACAAGCAAGAAGGAAGAAACTTCCAAGTGGTGGGTCCTGTCTATTGAGTTATCCTTATTTCATGGAGAGCTCAATTTCATGAAAGTCACAAAAAATATTGGTGTCCTCCACCCATTTTCCTCTGTATCTATCAATGCAATTTCCATCACGAAATTAGATGACGTTTTGAATACAAGTTAAATAAAATAAATTTATATGAAAAATACTCCCTCCGTTTCTTTTTATAAGATACAATTAACTAAATCACATTATTCAAAAAATTAGTTAAAATTAGTTAGGTGCAATAAATATGTAAAAAGTGTAACATTTTTGCCAACAATACCCTCATTTATGTGAAAGAGAGATAATGGGTGGGAGAGAGAACGAATGGGAATTAAATACAATTATATGAGTAATATGAGTAATTAAATAGGGGTAAAATAGGAAATCAACATACAAAATTTGAGACAACCTATAAGTGTCTCTTATAATAAGGAACATGATATACTTTGCAATTGTCTCTTATAATAAGGAACAGAGGGAGTAAGGATGATTTCATTTATACTTTAAAAATATAGCAAAAAAATATAAATCATGTTGACATTATTAAAATTATTTCATCTCCTTACCATCTTTTTCGTGATGCCCCCTCTTTTTAGAGGATCATCATTCCAAACACGGCTTTAATAATATATCGTCTCCACCACGCAATATTTTTTTCCGAGTTTCAAACATACTTTGTTATGTGATGTAACAGTAGTCTTGATTATTGCTTTATGAGAAAACGAGTTTTGTGGAATATGGATCATAATATTTAGAGTTATTTCTCTTAATTCCCCATATACAGACGCCTATATTGGAGGCACTGATTAGTCAAAAGTTTGTTTGGACTATATATAATGTGTACTTTTTTCTATTGGCCCACAATAATCAAAGCACACTTTACATAATTTTGATTTTTTAACGAAAATCTAAAAAAAAAAACTAATTTGAAAGTTTCAAATTAGTCTTGTTTTCATTCTTAAACATATTAGAGGTTGATCGTTCAACTGGATTTATTAGTTATTACAATAATCTTAAATAATTAGTACTTGTAGTTCCAGGCCTGATCGGTTCTCCCCATCATTGGCTGACCATAAAGATAAACTTTGATGTATCAAAAATAAAGATAAACTTTGAAATATTTTATATATAAATGACAAAAAAATTGAAAAGAAAATAATTTGTAAAGAGGAAAAGTGAACGTAAATATCCATGTAATATATGAAAATGTGACGTAAATATATAACAACTATGAAATCAAATTTATCACGATATGATATGTATTTTATAATTTATATATCAAACTTCTTTTCAATGTTACAAAGTGATTTATTTTGTAAGTTTTTGTGTGTGTTAAAGTAGTGAAAATGATGGATATAACTAGTGTGAATGAAAATTTAATAAATAAAAATCCAAAATGTGTTTGCTTCCTGTGAAAGATATCGTTAATTAGGGACCTATAGTGCCTGAGCACTAAGGAGGAAGAAATTTCCAAGTGGGGAGAACTATCACTCTCCATTGAATATTCGTCATTTCATGAATGGCTCTATTTTATTAGTTAAAGTCCCCTAATTTTCTATTGCTGTATCTATCAATGCAGTTAGGTGTTGGCATACAAATTAGATCGATATGAAAGGATATTAAATTAGATGAAAATAATGAATATTCCATTTTTCTACTTTTAAAAAATAGCAAAAAGTGCAAATCATGCTGACATCATTAAAACTATAATAGCCAAAGATATATACAAAATTTCCAAACTTCTGTTTAATGTAATGAAGTATTTTTTTTTAATTTTTCAGCTTATTAAAGTAATATTCAGTATATGCATGTAATGAAAATGGTGGATATAATATGAATTAAAAATTAATAAATAAATTCCAAAATGTGTTTTCTCCTCTTGACATATCTTACCGAGCACAAAGCACGGGGAATTTTCAAGGTGCTGGGCTCTACCTAGAGGCAGCATGCTCAATGTCCCTAAGTCAAGAAAATTACTTTTCTGATTCTTAATATAAGACTTATTTAATTAATTTAATTAGATTAAGGAAGTTAGGTAGGTTAATTAATTATAAGAAATATGACATGTTTTTTTTTAAAACGCTATAATAATCTTTCTTAATATCCTCTCTTTCTCTTCTACTTGATTATGGTTGAGGGAGATCCATAAGGGTAATTTAAAAAAATAGATACATATGAGAAATAGATCTTATATTTAAGACAAAAAACAACTCAATAATTAAATCCTATATTAAGGACCGGAGGAGTACATAGACTTTTTGTAGGGTAAACAATTACATGGACATTAATTTGGAAAACATGAAAAAAAAAATACGGATTAAATTTTAAAATGATAAATAAGTAATACTGAGTCAAAATCTGTCAAAACTATTTATTTATTATTTTCAAATTTAACAAGTATTTTTTTTTTGTTATTTCTCCATTCCCTCGTGTATAATTTCTTCAATTCAAAAAGATTAAACACGAGTGATACTTGATTTAATTGAAATGAGGATAAGTCACGAAAATGAAAAATTACAAGAAGTTAGTAAGTTGAATTATTTCTCTTAATTCCACTAATTGTCTAATACAGTTTAGTCAAACGTTTATTTGGACTATAAAAATAAAAAGGTGTACTTTTTGGCCGTGGTCATCCCGCTTCGCAGCGCGTGGGGCTACGAATTCGGAATTAAAACAAGGGAGAATTACTGTAGAGTCCCAAGCAAGAGATTTTATCACTCTAAGGTCCCTGGAAATGCTAAAATGAATATGAGGTCCCAAGGGACTTAATTGTGAAAAATTCCAATTGTGCAATTACAAAATTACCCTCATTCATTTGAAAGAAAACGCTGAAGAAAAATGAGGGTTCTTTCATTCGCATAGCTCCGTCGCATCTCGCCTCTCTTCCTATCGCGTCTCGCCTCTTTGACTGTGATATTCTGCTCTGCTCCTTGCCTCTCTAACTCCGTCTCTACCTCACACCTATTGCTTCTCATTGTCACTACCAACTTTCTTGTTTTTTCGCTTCTCATTCTGTGAGTATAAAATGATGCTCTGTTTTTTGTTGGTTCATGCTCTGTTTCTGCTGAAAATAAATGAATACGACAGTGTTTTTTCTGTTATAATCCCTGTAATGCGATGGTTCAATGTGTTGTTAATGGATACATCGAAGGTTGTCAATCTAACTATATGACTTGTCATTGACAAGTGATTGTGACAGGTTGATATGAAGAATGGCAAGTTCAAGTAGGAAGCATTTGTTCTGCTATCCATCCAGGGAGACAATTTATTAATGATGTAGAAGATGAAATGCAATATGTTGGAGATGGTAGCATATATAGCGTTTTGTTTTTTCATTTGACAACATAATGACATCTAAATGTAAAGTTAAGTTAATGTGTATTGATATTATTTAATGGTTACAAAGTTTTTTTAATGCCATTTATGTGTATTGATTAGCATGAAATTCTTCATTAATATCCTTATCATGTCTAGAAATGATAAGGGTATTAATACTAAAAAAACGAATGCTAACTATGATGACATGATAGGTACATATCACAGTCTTCTCTGTCAGATCTATTGACAACCTCAACAGTGAGTGTTGACAACCTGAGGAGAAGTCATTGACAACTTCAACAGTGTCGCTAACAACTGACTCTGTGGGATAACACGGCCTCTAATCAAATAGAATTATTATCATATATAATGACTTTAACAATAAAATGGGAAGCTCTTTCAAGTCATCAATAGCTTTAAGTGAATCCAATTTGATTATAGCAGAATTTTATTGCAGAAATTCATTAACAACCTCAATAACGAGTGTTCACAACCCAAGAAGAATCTGTTGACAACCTCTGCAGTGTCACTAACAACTGACTATGTGGGATAGCATAGCCTCTGATCAAATAGTATTATTATCATATATAACCACTCTAACAATAAAATGGAAAGTTCTTGAAGTTATTAACAACTTTAAGTGAATCCAATTAGATTATAACAGAATTTTGTTGCAGAAATTCATTGACAACCCTAAAACAAGTGTTGACAACCTGAGGAGAAGTCGTTGACAACCTTGGCAGTGTCACTAACACTGACTCTGTGGGATAGGACACTCTCTAACCAAATAGTATTATTATCATATATAATGACTTTAACATAAAATGGAAGTTCTGTCAAGTCATCAATACTTTAAGTGAATCCAATTTGATTATAGCATAATTTTATTGCAGAAATTCATTACAACCTAAGAAGAATCTGTTGACAACCTCTGCAGTGTCACTAACAACTGACTCTGTGGGATAGTATAGCCTCTGATCAAATAGTATTATTATCATATATAACCACTCTAACAATAAAATGGAAAGTTCTTGAAGTTATTAACAACTTTAAGTGAATCCAATTAGATTATAACAGAATTTTGTTGCAGAAATTCATTGACAACCCTAACAACAAGTGTTGACAACCTGAGGAGAAGTCGTTGACAATCTTGGCAGTGTCACTAACAACTAACTCTGTGGGATAGGACAGCCTCTAACCAATAGTATTATTATCATATATAACGACTTTAACAATAAAATAGAAAGCTCTTTCAAGTCATTAACAACTTTAAGTGAACCCATTGGATTACAGTAGAATTTATTACAGAAATTTATTGACAATCTCAACAGCGAGTGTTAACAACCTAAGAGAAATCTATTGACAATCTCAGCAGTGTCACTAACAACTGACTTTGGGGGATATCACAACCTCTAAACAAATAGCACTATTATCATATTAGCAACTTTAGCAATAAATGAGAAGCTCTTTCAAGTCATTAACAGTTTTAAGTGATCCCAATTGATTACAGTAAATTTTATTATAGAGATTCATTGACAACCTCAATAGTAAGTGTTAACAACCCATGGGAATCTATTGACAACCTCGGCAGTGTTGCTAATAACTAACTCTGTGGGATAGCACAACTATACAAATAACATTAAATTATAACTAAATATATCATATCACATCACCGCTTTAACACTAAAATCATATGTTAAGAATCATGAAACATTACAAGTACATGAAATTGTCATATTATACCAGTAACTTAATTCAGACTGTCAATGACAGCCTCAACAGCATGTGATAACAAGTCTATGGCAATCTATTGACAATACAGCAAAATAAAATATGATATTATATTAGATTACTTCCAAATATCATTTATCACTTTATATATATGTATACAATTTAACTACACCAAATTCACAACCCACTTAAAAAAGCATATCGGTTGCATGTGTACATAATGTCAGTTGTTAGTGACACTGCAGAGGTTGTCAACAGATTCTTCTTGGGTTGTAATGAATTTCTGCAATAAAATTATGCTATAATCAAATTGGATTCACTTAAAGCTATTGATGACTTGAAAGAACTTCCCATTTTATTGTTAAAGTCATTATATATGATAATAATACTATTTGGTTAGAGGCTGTCCTATCCCACAGAGTCAGTTGTTAGTGACACTGCCAAGGTTGTCAACGACTTCTCCTCAGGTTGTCAACACTTGTTGTTAGGGTTGTCAATGAATTTCTGCAACAAATTCTGTTATAATCTAATGGATTCACTTAAAGTTTGTTAATAACTTCAAGAACTTTCCATTTTATTGTTAGAGTGGTTATATATGATAATAATACTATTTGATCAGAGGCTATGCTATCCCACATAGTCAGTTGTTAGTGACACTGCAGAGGTTGTCAACAGATTCTCTGGGTTGTGAACACTCGTTATTGAGGTTGTTAATGAATTTTTGCAATAAAATTCTGCTATAATCAAATTGGATTCACTTAAAGCTATTGATGACTTGAAAGAGCTTCCCATTTTATTGTTCAAAGTCATTATATATGATAATAATTCTATTTGATTAGAGGCTGTGTTATCCCACAGAGTCAGTTGTTAGCGACACTGTTGAAGTTGTCAATGACTTCTCCTCAGGTTGTCAACACTCACTGTGAGGTTGTCAATAGATCTGACAGAGAAGACTGTGATGTACCTATCATGTCATCATAGTTAGCATTCGTTTTTTTAGTATTAATACCCTTATCATTTCTAGACATGATAAGGATATTAATGAAGAATTTCATGCTAATCAATACACATAAT
>NW_021632768.1:0-34631 GCF_004799145.2 Neltuma alba | reverse complement strand
GCCAGGCACCCCTTCATGGCTATCAACAAGCGAAAGTGTGCCGACAGGCACTTGAAGAGTGTGGCTTCTTTGTGGCTGAGTTCGACAAATTCGCTTCTGATGAGCTTCGAAATGGATTGTTCGGTTGTATGAAGGAGCTGTTCGATCTGCCCGATGAAACCAAACTCAGAAACAAATACGAGGGTATCCCCTTAAAAGGTTACGTCGGACAGAATCCTAAGATCCCTCTTCACGAAAGCTTCGGTATCGATCAGGGCACATCTCCTGAGGGCATCAAAAGTTTTGCTGATCGAATGTGGACTCACGGAAATGACCAGTTCTGGTACCTATAGCCTTATAAATTTTCATTAATTCCCTCCCTGCTCATCATGACTACTTCATTAATACTGGGCCATTAATTTCGTTGGGTTTGTATGTGCACATGCAGCAAATGTTTGTATGAGTTTGCGAAAGTGGTGGAAGAACTGGACCGGATGGTGGCAAGAATGATATTTGAAAGCTATAACATGCCAATGTGCTATGAGCCATACCTAAAGCAGCAAGCTATCTTCTTCGATTGTTAGAACACAAAGGCTCAGAAGAAGACCAACCAAAACAAGCTTTCGTCACTCATACCGACAAGAGCTTCACCACCATTCTTCACCAGAATCACGTCAATGCTTTGGAGGTCGAAACCAGGGATGGCCAATGGATCAAAGTTGACTTCTCTTCTCCCACTTCCTTCGTGGTCCTCGCCGGCGATGCCATCAAAGTGACTTAATAGCTAGTTCATTTAGTTCGTTGTTAATTAATTTGGTCTAAGCATATTAAATTTGTGTATGAATTGCAGGTTTGGACCAACGACAGAATAGAAGCTCCGAGGCATAAGATAGTGATGAAGGGGAATGAAAGAAGGTACTCACTGGGCCTGTTTACCTTCATCAGAGGGATAGTGCATGTGGCCGCGTCGCTGATCGATGAAGAACACCCAGCCAAGTACAAGCCTTTTGATCATCTGGAATTACTCAAGTTCAGTTACAGTGCCAATATTAAGGACTTCTGTGGTTTGTGAGTGGCTTCTTGTGGAGGATTAAAAAAACGTGCTGTGTTCCGGGGCATATTCTGGGAACAACGTCCGAGTAGTGTTTTGGACGTGGGTTGTGGCGTCTATGTTAGTTGTTCTGTACTAGGGGTTTCTGCTGTGTTGTATTTTAATTTCAGAAACATCGTATCAGTAAATCCGAGCAGAAGCATTGCCTTTGGCTTTGGTAATTTTCCCTTGAGAATCCAAATTCTGCACAGTTTCTTTAACATAACATCAGCTACTGTCAGTCAGATCTGGTTAATAAGTCCCAAAAGCATAACTATTTCCAGAGACGTAATTTTACTAGCGATACCCAAACAAAACCATTTACTTGTATTTTCTATTAACATCTGCCCGCCATGAACAAGTCATCATGAATAACTACATACATGACATGATTAGACCCAGTTTCTGGCTTGCCAAAGTTGAAAAGAAAGCCGACGGCTGCTGTAATGGCGTGAAATGGAAATTTACTAAATAATAAAATATTTTTTATGTGCTCATAAAATTTAATATCATATAAAGATAATAATTTCCTATAATATTATTTAAAAAAATCACAATACTTCATATACTTCACATTTAAGGCTCTGTTTGGCCCGTTTTTGTCCGTTTGTCTTGTATTAAGCTTGCATGGTCTGTCAGTTTGATTTCGTTGTTCCGTTTGGACCTCATTATATTATTAACAATTTATATCTCTCTTCGGCATATGTGTATATACGGATTATGTACGCACGTAATTCAAGTTCATCTGTAAAAAAAAAAAAAAATCAGAACTCCCATACACATGCCTACTATATATTACCTCCGGTCTACAAACGAAGTCTTATAATTAGAATAGGAAGTAATGTATTTTTTGTTAATTTTTTTAATCAATGAGTAAAATTCTTTTTACTAGGCCGGGCTTCTGTTTTGATGGGCTTCACTTTGGACTCGCAATCAGTTCACAGGCCCGGTAGCTTAGCACCCCGCCCCGGGGGGGGGGGGGGGAACGAATATTCCTCCTTCATCCCTGAAGCGTCCGAACTTGAAACCGGGGTTGTGTCTTTCGGGAGGCCAATCGAAGTCAGAAAAAGTCACTTCCGGCTCAAGGTAACTTCGTTTACTTCTTGTATTCCATCATTCTAACCTTCCTGTGTAGAAGATTTTATGTGGGAAGACACTGTCTCTTTAAATTTTCTGAGACGTGAACAGGGAACTTTAAAGATATTCGAAGTGATGTCATACTCCAGCAGTTTTGCTGTGCAACTTAGATGTCCATATTGATATTCTTCACTTAGAGAAACCCTCGTGTTCGGTCTGCGTGCCTGTGCTGGCCTTATCTAGCACAAAACCCTCGATAATTATTGTGGTGAAATTGTTCTTGAGGAATTGATATGTTTTAGGACGGTTATGTTTATTAAAATTTATGTACGGGTCACTTTTGAATCCAAAATTTTAAGAGGACGAGAGACGAAATTTGCAACTTTGGACTTTCTAGAGTTTATAATTGGTTATGTTTACTCGTATTTTTAGTCTTGGTTTGTTTAATAGCTATACCGTGCTTTGAACCTCCTGCACGCTAATAAATCTGGGAGTATCTCACTCGCATCCTGTTGCCTGTGCCCTGTTGGTCCTTGTTTCCGGCCATGGGTATAAGTATGTTTGCTTACCCTTGTAAAATATTTATCGTCTATTTTTCCTATTGACTGCATGGTTTTTTGTGACAAGAAAGAAAGGAAAAGGTCAATGAAGTTATGAGTCATTGCTTAAATGATGAACTCAGCTTTTCTTTTCCAGGTACATCTCCGCATTAGTTAGAACCCCGAGGAACATTATATGAGATGGCTCAATTGCTGTCATGCTCTGGCTCCTTGACTACGTCATCTAGTAACAAATCTTACTTGAAACCACTTGACCAATGTTCAGCTGCATTTTCGATCTCTGTTCCATTCAAAACTTCCAGCTCTCCTTTTAAAGGGCTTTTCTTGCGAGAGGAGAAGTCAAAAAGTAGAGTTGTACGTGCCACTGCAATTTCAACTAACCAGGAAGCCCCAACTCAATCTAGTTCTGGCTCCCCTCAGAGCTCTGGTGTCCCATCCAAGTCACAGCGTGTTATGGTCATTGGTGGTGATGGTTACTGCGGTTGGGCAACTGCTCTCCACCTATCTAACAAGGGTTACGAGGTTGCTATTGTTGATAGTCTTGTTCGACGCCTATTTGATCACCAGCTTGGGCTAGATTCTCTGACTCCAATCTCCTCAATCCATGATCGCCTTCGTTGTTGGAAATCTCTCACTGGAAAAAGTATTGAGCTCTACATTGGCGACATTTGTGAGTTTGACTTCTTATCTGAAGCCTTCAAGTCTTTTGAACCCGATGCTGTTGTTCATTTTGGTGAACAGCGATCTGCTCCTTACTCTATGATAGACCGGTCAAGAGCTGTGTATACACAGCAAAACAATGTAATTGGGACACTGAACGTGCTCTTTGCTATAAAAGAGTTCCGAGAGCAGTGCCATCTGGTTAAACTGGGAACGATGGGTGAATATGGGACTCCAAATATTGATATTGAGGAAGGCTATATCACAATTACTCATAATGGCAGGACGGACACTTTGCCCTATCCCAAGCAAGCCAGTTCATTTTACCATCTTAGCAAGGTTCATGATTCACACAACATTGCCTTCACCTGCAAAGCCTGGGGGATTCGAGCAACTGATCTGAATCAGGGAGTGGTATATGGAGTAAGGACAGATGAAACTGCAATGCATGAAGAGCTGTGTAACAGGTTTGATTACGATGGAGTCTTTGGAACTGCACTGAATCGGTTCTGCGTTCAGGCTGCTGTTGGTCATCCACTTACTGTATACGGTAAAGGAGGCCAGGTAACTTGGCTGTGTATCCACTGATGATATTTTAGATAAGTATGAGTCTTTTGGTCAAAGAAAAAGATATTAGCTGTTGACTAAATGATGCAACAGTTTCAGGATGTGTTTAGATCATATGAAATAGGCAACTGCTCGTATTTTTCCAAATAAATAAATACACAGGCAACTGGAGCTCAATTGAGATTTCAGAGAGTTTGTTCTTGCTTCCTTGATGTCATGTTCGATTTCTTTGTCAAATAACGAGGGTGCTTGAATGATGAAGACACCTATCTGGTTTTGGAACGCATTGCCATGTCGCCATGTACTTTGCTATCATGTCTTTATTCACTGAGTTCTCTTGAATAAGTTGAATAATTGATATCTTTATATGAGAGAACTTGATGATATGTATGCATTGTTGCTGATATTTTGCATTTGACATAATTCAGACTAGGGGCTACCTTGATATAAGAGATACAGTTCAATGTGTTGAGCTTGCCATTGCAAACCCTGCAAATCCTGGGGAATTCCGGGTCTTCAACCAATTTGTTGAACAGTTTTCAGTAAACGACCTTGCTGCCCTTGTTACAAAAGCAAGCGAGAAGCTGGGGCTGGATGTGCAAGCTGTATCCGTGCCAAACCCTAGAGTGGAGGCAGAGGAGCATTACTACAATGCCAAACACACTAAACTGATAGAGCTGGGGTTGAAGCCACACTTTCTTTCAGATTCTCTCCTGGATTCGCTGCTAAACTTTACTATTAAGTACAAAGATCGTGTTGACACTAAGCAAATCATGCCCAGTGTTTCCTGGAGAAAAATTGGGGTGAAGCCGAAAACCGTGACAACCTAAGGAGGGTTCG
Organism: Neltuma alba; assembly: GCF_004799145.2. Taxonomy (NCBI): domain Eukaryota; kingdom Viridiplantae; phylum Streptophyta; class Magnoliopsida; order Fabales; family Fabaceae; genus Neltuma; species Neltuma alba. Next base: position 29,858 of record NW_021632768.1, on the reverse strand, counting down.
TTGTTGTAGGCCTATGACTCTTTTGTGGTGCTTAGTGATGCTGTATTGGCATGTATTTTAACTGTTACGTTTGCGTTAGATGGAATTTGTTATGCTGGGAAACGGGGAGTTATGGATAGGCTGTAACGGCATAACCTTCATGTGGTTATTTAGTGTAAGCTTCTTTGTGCTTCAAAGCAGTTTACCGTAAGAGAGTCATATGCATCTCAATAAGCTGCTATCTTGTATATTGGTGAGTATCTGAGAATGTAAGCCGTAATTCATCGATAAAGACCTATTCGTTTGTCATATAGGCAACAGGGCAATGCTGCGAGTTCAACGTGTTAAAAAAAAAAAAAAAAGAGCATGTCGTGTCATTCGCATCTTGTATTGAGATCAGGAAGTAGACTACTTTCAAATTATCATGTTCATTGTTTTTACATAATTTTCTTTTTCCCATCAACCATTGGAATAATCAAGTAATCAGTCAGTGTCTTTATTATTCGTCACTATGCAAAATCTCCTTTTCCATCCCTATCATATCGGATCTCTTTTGATTGCCCTCTATAAGATGGAAAAGTCTTCAGTCATTGGAAGTCCAGTTTTATTATGATTTTTTTTTTATTTACTTGTAAATTTCTCGTTAGCTAGTTTATACCTCATCCTCATATACTTGAAGATATTTGATAAATGAGTTATATTTTTTCTTTCCGATAAATGATTATACTATCTCCGATCCTTAATATAAAAGTTGAATAATTAATTTGCGAAGATTAAAAAAAATAGTTAAGTTAATTATTTGTAACAAATGTGTGTTGATTTTTCTAAATTATTCTTATTCAATCATATACATTAAAACTATACTTGGGTGAAAATATCTTACAATCAATACGGATATTTTTGAGAACACATTATAAATTTGAAAGATAAAGTGGATTGGGGCCTTATAATTAAAAACATCAACTAACTCTTGTATTTAGAATTGGAGGTAATATTATCTATCACTCATGAACATCATATTAATTACATTGCTTGTAAACTAAGGGCATAAAAGAAAGAAATAATTAGTACAGCTCAAGTGACTCATATATTTGAAATTAAGAAAATGTTTCCAATCAAATGTAGATGATACTAAGAAGCAAGAGAATATACATGAGTTAAAGTGTGATTCTATCATAAAAAATTTTAGCGAGCTGAAACTAGTATTTTTAAATATTTTAAGGCATAATAATCTTCCCAATGTTCTTGAAAATGATGCAAAGTCACCTGATAAATCCGACGGCACACCACTAAACCCCCACACCACAGGATCAAGCCGACCTTTCTAGTTTTATAGGCATTAAAGCTGTTATATCATCCCTGATCTCTAGGCTTATGCTGGACTATCTATTTTATCACGAGGCTGATGATAGAAGACGGGCGGGAGAAAGATGCCTCAGCCGGAAAAATGAAAATTAAAGGAAGCAGTAGCGCTTGATTAAGCGATGGCGGAATCTTTTTCCTTCTATTCTCCTAGAGGTTCCCCCTTTCAATTAGATTTGGGTGACATATATTACGCCATTTCAAAAAACTTCAAACGAACTTTGTGCCTTAAAACACTTAAAGAATGTCAATTGCAACTCACTGAAAACTTAGGAAGCAAAATTGTACTTAAACGTATTTACAAATCGAATATGTAGTATATTATACACCCGCGAAAATTAGATTACTTGGTTTCATTATATTGATTAATTGATAAAAATGAATAAGATTGAGAGCCACTTTCTTTCATTTTTCTGGTCCCAGTTGTGCGACATTATTTTAAGCATCTTCAAATTTGGTCCCCGCGCTATTGGGGGCCTTAATTTATAGGACCACTCCTAATCGTACATTTATATATACTCCCATGCAATAGGACCCTGGATGGTTTTATTAAATGTTTCAATTGATTTCCAATCCTTGGCTTGTTATCAGCATGATCGAAATCCTAATCTCTGCATGTGTCCTTTTCTGCGTCAAATGACGTCAATGATTGATCTCTCTAATTGGTCCCCAGACGATTAAGTACGGCCTTCATTTTTATTTTCTTTCTCTGCTACTTGGTTTTGGTTAAATTACGTTATTTAATATTTATCAACTCTTTTAATTTATTGGAATGAGTCAAAGATGAATCATATTGACATTGATATATCAAGTTTTCCAAGAGCCAATCGCTATGTCATTACGTATACTTATGACTTCAATAATATTACCAAATTTTGTTCCCGCATGCAAAGCTTTGACTTCAATTTTTACCCCAAATCTTCTGTTACTGAAAAACGATGCTTATGATCTGCTAAATACACGACTAAACTTTTATTATAATTACCATCAATATATACCTAGGGCTTGCTACTAAGAATAGTATTGATCTCTTTTTTCCTTGGCTATTATCATTCAGACAAACTACAAATTAAAGGATAGCTTCTAAGTTGCGTAGCTGCGTCTATCAAAAGATAAGTCTGCAACTATCCAGAATATGAAGAGGAGTAAAACATTCTAACAATGAGAGCTTTAACATTGCAATCTTGAAAAAATTCAATTTTTTTTTTAAAAAAGATGCCTTGAAGTATAATGTATTAAAGGTTCTAAGAGTATCAGTTATGCATAGAAAAAGAAACATTTTTCTTGGAAGAACATTTCAATACTTTTAAATATATGTACACAATTGACACAAAATAATTGGAAGTATCCGTGGTTCGTCTGGGCGGGGGGGGGGGGGAGTTCCAGATTTATGTCTAGCTAGCTAAAACATCAACAAACCAATATGAAGATGTAGATGCATGTGAGTAGCATGTAGGATGCGAGTATTGTGAATTAATCATTCATATATCATGCAACTATGGATCAATGATTATACGGCATCATAGTTTTGACAAAATATACGTGAAACAATACATAAATAAGCTGCGGTGCCATTACATACACGACTCGCGATCGTAAATCCAGAAACGAACGTACATGCGAATCCAATTACAGCCCGAAATAGGAAGTGATTCTTTTGTCGGATTCTTGAATTCTGTGGGTCTTACAGAAGTGAAGAAATTGGTAGTGGTCAAAAGGTTTATTATAGCGTAAGGGAAACTGCTCATCCACCACCTCCTCCGGCACCTGAAAATAGTCCCATCAAGTACCTCGTCTTCTCTGCCTTCATTATCGCTCTGTGTTCACACGCCTGAACCCTCACATTACTCCACACCTGCGCACGTGCCTCATCATCGTCAAATATCACATTCACATAGTCCGTATATATAATTGAATTTTGTATTTGCATAATTATAATTCACAATTCTGACCTTGAGAGCGTCGCCAGCCAGGACGACGAAGGTGGAAGGTGAAGCTTCAATTTTAATACAGTTCTTCGCATCCTTGGGTTTCACTTCCTAGCCATCGAAATTAAGCTGATGCAGAATAGTTAACAGACTCATGTCGGTGTGAGCATGAATTCCCAAATCTGCCTCATGGATCTCTCGTTTTCTGTACTTGAAGCATCGAAGCAGATGGTTGTTTGATTCCACGAAAGAATCGCATCGATCCTGGTCCAGACCGTAGCTCTCAAACACCATTCTGTACACCAAACGGTCTACTTCTCCCGCCACCTTTGCATACTCTTTCACTATTTCACTGTCGAAACCGTTACTTCAGATGAGTGCGTAATAAATGAAGTCGCGACAAGAACAAGTGATATTACAAAAGAGTGTTTAAAAATACCAGAAACGATCGTTTCCCTGAGGCCACATGATGTGAGCGAAGTTTTGGATTCCTTCCATAGTAAGAGGATGGTCGATGCCCAGAGATTCATAGAGAGGAAGCAACGAATATTGGCCATAATAGCCATGGAAAATCTTGGGGCTGGTCTCTTGCATCTTGGTTTCTGAAGGGAGATGAAACAGCTGATCCATCGTAGATATCATTGAGTTGCAGAGCTCTTGACCCACTTTGTCGTAGAGTACAATGAAACAGCCATGCTGTTCCAGTCCACGACGCACGACCCGACACGTAGAAACCCATTCCTTTGAACCAGGTTTCATGTTCTCATCGCTGAAATCTGCCACGCCAAGCTCACACTTCGTTTCGGATCCCATGATATGGCTTCGCTAAGTTTCGAGTCAAAAGTTTTTTGTGCCCCTTCTTCAGATTTGATATGATTTGCTCGCTGTTGTGTTATATGATTTTTAACAGCATTTGGGCTGTTGCATTTGGTTTAAAAGCGACTTCGTAACAGCTTTCTTTATTTATATTTTGGGAGACTCTGTGTTGACGGGCCCATTATACATACATTCTCAGGCTTAAGGGAGGACCCGGGATCCCGGATATGGATATCCTCTACGGTCAAGAACATGACTTTACGAAATGCAATTAGTGAAATCCAACCGTTCATTTAATCGAACTGTCATCGTTGTGGCACGAGTCAATATAGATTATTTCATTATTTCGAACTAATCAAATTCCATCGCCCCATTCAATCATTAATTCATCTGCAATATTCTCTGCAAAGTGCAAAACTCCAATAATACATTCACCCCTCGACATCTCAAAAGTCTCTAGATCATGCCTGCGCGCAGATCCATTTTGATTTCTGAAGACTACAAATCGTCTAATGAAAATTAGAGAAGACAAATAATTTTGCCTATGCTAATACACGGGTCACAGTAACTTTTAAGTACTTGAGATAGAAACAGAAGCAAACAGATAAGATTCCAGCAATAAGAAGAAAACTCTCAAGAACATGAAGACGTGTATTCACATGCAGGTCCACGTACGGACGCTATCTTGACTCGAGTCTTAGTTTATTTTTGTTTCTTTCTTCCCCAGGTTTACAAACTCCGTTATTTAAATAAACAGAAGCTAGACCATTGCTTGAATCAGCAAAATCCCCCAAAACACACACATCCTATTTGCTGAAAAGAGAAAGTGATAGATTCATATGAAGTTTAAGTTGCCTTGGAAACACCGCAATAAGTCTCGAGTCGCACCTCAGCAGGATCTTTGATTTTGGAAGTGTCGCAGAAGCGAAGGTAATCATAGTTATCAAATGGTTTATAACGCAAGGGATTTTGCTCGTCCACCAGCTCCTCCGGCACCTCCATCGTCTTCCCGTTGAAGGAAAAAAATCCCATCGAATACCTTGTTCTCTCTGCATTCTTCATCACCACTCGGTGTTCACACGAGTGCACCCTCCCATTACTCCACATCTATAAGTACGTACCAACCATCAATTCATGCATGCATGTACGCAACATTCATCAATTATTACTTGCTGAATTTCAATTTGAAGCATGCATTTTTGTAGATATATAAGAATACGGCAACTGATGATATGGATTTATAAATATTTATATCGTCTCACCTTTAATGCGTCTCCGGCCATGATGACGACGGAGGAGAGGGAGGCACCAACCTCAATCCAGTAGTCCTTACCCTTGGGTTTGATTTCCAAGCCCCCAAAATTGAGTTGATGCAACAAGGATAGGAGAGTCAAGTCGGAATGAGCATGCAATCCCAAATTACCCTCATCCTTCTCTGGTTTTCTGTACTTGAGAAATCGAAGCAGATAATCGTTTGACTCTAGGAATGAATCGCATCGATTCTTGTCCACCCCGTAGCTATCAAACACCATTCTCTTCGCCAAACGGTCCAGTTCCGCCATCAACTTTCCATACTCTTTCATTATTTCACTGTTTAAAAATTTTAAAATATGTATTATACAAACCCGAGAAAGTCATAATGTTTCAGAAACTAATAATGGGGTTAAAAATAAGGGTGGGCGTTGCATATACCAGAAACGATCATTTCCCTGCGGCCACATAAGGCGAGCGAACTTTTGACAACCATCGTCGGACAAAACATTGTCGATGGCGACGGACTCGTACAGAGGAAGCCATGAGACTCCAAAGTAGCTATGGAAAGGCTTGTCGCTGGTGACTTGTTTTTTGGTTTCCAAAGGGAGACCAAATAGTTCATCCAATGCAGACAAAACAGAATCGCAGAGCCCTGGGCTTATTTTGTCATAGAGTGCAATGAAACAACCATCTTCTTCGAGGGCGCGACGCACGACACCACAAGCTGAAACCCAAGCTTCTGAGCTAGACTTCATGCTTTCATCGGTCAAGTCTACGACTGCGAGTTGACACCGTGTTTGGTCGGATCCCATGATGATGAATTAATGCATTTTTGCTTTGCTTTGATGTCTTGTTACTCCAGATGAAAGTTAGAACTGAGACAATTAGCTCTGCTAGTGTTCTGTGTTATATATGCCTGGGGAAATCAATAATGGTCCTCACCTCTTAATACTCCTCCCGTCCTAATGGGCTCCACATGGAAGCTGGAAGGTCCTGATTTGGCAATGCGACAAAAGCATTGAGTTTAATACCCATGATATTAAAACATCTTTATGATTATTCCAAAAAAAAAAAAATTACAGTTACTACGTTTTCAATTAAACAAGTCTTCATATTTTTTGGAGTCACGTTTAATATTTTAATTTGATGATGTGGCAAGCATATTTGAAAAATATTAATATATCTTCGAGGACGCAGGGGTTATTTTCTTAATACAAAATACGTACATTGACTAATGCAAAACTTCCAAAACAGGATGATACGTGTGGTCCTCTGAGTGGTCCGGCCCGAGGCCTCGTCTCTTGTGATGTTGTAATGTTCTGCAATTATCCTCCAACGTTATTAAAAGTGAAATATAGTACAATGATATAATCCTAGCTTAAACTATGGCTCCTATGATTACGTATTCCGAATCCTAATTAACATTATCCAGTATCCACGTACAACATATATTGGTTTGTTATATTTTTTTTAAAAAACAAATCTTATAAAACCGGACCACAAGGGACGCAAGCACATTTCATCTGTAAGGACCACAACTACGCTTTTTTTGTTTTGACCCGAATCACAACTACGCATTTAAAATTATGTACGTGCCAATTATTGATGGGAGACTATTTTAGGGCTTTTACAAGTTCGTGTGTGTGTAATTTTTTTATTTTCTTTTAATACCAAAAAACTTTAGGTGGGTTAAATTTTAAGAACTTGTTAAGACTAAGGCATATACTTTCAAATTCAAAAATTGCCTATCAACAAATTCATCACATCAACAAGATTGAATTCATGATATTATGGGTAGCGGGTCATCAATTTTTTTTGTTAAAGTATATATTTAGTTCTTTAATCTTATACAACATTTCTATTTAGTATTTTAATTTTAAAAGATATATTTTTAGTCATTTAATTCTAAGATTATCAGATTTAAATGATAAATTTTTGGAACAGTCATTATTGTTTTCAAAATTAAACTTAATAGGTTAACATTTGATAATATTTTATCAATGTTTAATATTTCAATGTTATCATTTTTTTAATAATTTTAAAAGTAAAAAAGCTAAAATTATATTTTTTTAAAGTCAAGAGACCAGAATAAAAAAGCTTTAATGTTCAGAGTTATTTTAAAAATTCAAAAAGCTTTTAAATATTTTTTTTGGGGAATGGAAAAAGCTTTTAAGTACGAATCGTTTAGACAGAAGAAGAAGAGAATGCATCGCGCGGCCGAGGTAGTAAGGTGCCCGTACTCTTTTGGTGCTCAAGTGGCATTAAATTGAATCCAATGCTTTAAAGTTTCCGATTAATGTTAAGTTTAAATTATTAATTTTAATTTGATTTTAAATTTTTTCCTCAATTTTTCACCATGTTTTTTGAATAAATATGCGTAGCCTTATTTGTTTTTCCAGTACTGATTGATCAGTTCATCAAACTTTATTTATTGGCCATAAAAATCCACTTATTTTTTTATTGCGTCGAAACATTAAGTTTCGAGATTGAATAATTCGAGGACAGGAAATGATTTAATTTGATGCGAGGCTTTCTCCGTTTCTCATCAAACCGATCAACACAGTTTACGACCCTCTCATAGAGTGTGAAGACTTTTTACTGTCTGACTTGTTATAGTTTAGTATGCTCTTTAACGATTTTAGTTGTGATTTGATGCGAGCCACTGTTTTTTTTTTTTTTTCCGGTTCGAATTAAACTTAGAATTTGAGAACTGGCCGCGGGTTTATTAATTTGGGATGTTTGCGTATGTACAATTCAGATTGTACCCGAAACTAAGAGAAAACCATAATCTTGATAAATGTACGGTTTATTAATCAAATGAAAATATTTAGGACGAACGATTAATTTTTTTCCACAAATTTTTTAATTAACAAAGGCTAAGTAAAGCCAGAGAGATTAGGAATTAATTTGTCACTTAATTGAGAGGCAGTCATGAGGATTGAGGAAGAAGTGATTCTGGTTCAGTCCAGAAAGGAAAAAAAAAAAAAAAGGTGATATCTGGAGTCTAAGTGAAGATTTCGAAGTAATTAACTATTCAACACCCAAATCAACATTTATTCGCGAAAAAGGACAGAAGATATACGTAACTTGAATTGCCCCGAAGAGGGAAGCAACCGACACAAGCAAAATCAACATTCAACATACAAACCTCAGATCCCCTCGTTCTTGCGTCCAAAGAAAATATGCTACTTGAGCCAATAAAATTCTTTGGGCAATACTTACAAGACCACTTTATTCACATAATAGAAACAAATGCCAAACATATTTGTTCAGGCGCGCGCGCGCACACACACACATATCAGTGGCTCAAACACCACAAAATTCTTTGAGTCGACCCTGATAATCAGATCTCAGGCCTTCTTTTGTGGCAATGGCCGACAGATATTGATAGTGATCGAATGGTTTGTAACGCAGTGGATGTTGTTCATCAACTAACTCCTCTGGTGGACTCATGGGTTGACCAGCATATGAGAGAAGTCCTATGCTGTACCTGAGACGTGTCTTCGTCTTTATCATCACTTGGTGGTAACGAGGGCGTATCCTGTCATTGCTCCATACCTAACCCAACCCATCAATCAATATGAAAATGTGAAATTCTTATGTTAATTGTCTTAAATGTATGTCTAGAGCATCAAGAAGAGTAAGTTTTAGGAAAGTCACCGAAAAAGCATCGCCGGCAACGACGCAAAACAAGGAGGGTGAGACGTTAACCCTAACCCACTGATCGTGCTTGTTTTGGACTTCCAAGCCTTCCGTTTCTTGATGCAATATGGTGAACAAGGTTGTGTCTGGGTGCGGAAACACTCCATTTTCGCCTTCATCTGCTTGGGCTGGCTCGTACTTGTAAAACCTCAGCACATAGTTGATACATTCCAGGAAACTCTCACATTTCTGAGTACTGATTCCATAGCTCTCACACACCATCCTCTTCAGCATTTGGTCTAATTCCACCAGCCCCTTTGCATACGCATTCACAGCTTCGCTGCATATGTTCATAAATAAATAGCATCAGCAGTTATATATCAATTACAGACCGATTCTAAAGTGTATATATATTACGGAATTAAATATACCAGAAAAAGTCGTTTCCTGATGATGGCCACAAATGCGTGCAAACTTTTGGCAATCTTGTAAGCTCAATGGATTGTCTACGGCGTGAGATTCAAAGAGACGGGCTCTTGGTAATCGGCCAACGTAGCCATGAGCAGGCTTGTCACTGGTTTGTTGCATCTTGGCTTCTGTTGAGAGATCAAATAGCTGCCGCGATGAAGCGTAAATGGAGTCATCAACCTTGTTGTAGAGCACGAGGAATGCCCCGTGATCTTCAAGGGCGATTCGCAGAGCTTTGCACGTGGAAGCCCATTCGTCTGATCCAGGCTTTAACTTTGGGTTGGAGAAATCGAACAAAGGGAGCTCAGGCTGAGAAACTGTTCTGGAATCCATCATATTCATCTAATTACAGATTAGATGATTAAATGATGCTCTTTCTTTGCTAGTTTAATTTTCGATCATACGTATATATAGAGAGAACGAGCATTCGTTTTAGGTTCATCTGCTAAGCCATCACGCTATTTTCCTACCGACATGGGATGATGTCATTATTTTTGCAGATACTTTATGCATCATTGGTCCAATCCGTCTTCGTCATGTGCCTGAAAAAGATTTCTGAACCGCGATCTGGTCCATTATTTTTGGCCTCTGTATCTTTTTTTTCTATTTATAAAGTGTAATCATTCAAATGAAACTTGGATCGGATTATTGCTTGACTTGCGGTTGCCATGCTCGATCAACACAATCTTTTTTCCTTAATGATAAAAGGTTCTTTTTCCTAAAAAAAAAATTATAACCACAGTATCAGTTGCATGAGATTACAAATGAAATTCAACCAATAATTAACAACTTCTCCTCTTCTCTTTTTATCGTCTTTCCTCTTCTTTTTTTTTTTTAAACCGTTAGATAATATATTTCAATAGTTTAGATTTTAATTTTTTATAAACTATTTAAAAAATTTTTAAAAACATTTAGTACACTTGCAAACTATTAGAATTAAATTTTAATATAGTTTGTAATTTATTATTTATTTATTTTTATAATTTAATATTTAATAATAGTTTTAAAAAGATTTAAATTTGAACTGCTAAAATATTAATCTAATAGTTAAAAAATAAAGAGAAGGAAGAGGGTCAGAAGAAAAGAGAAACCGCTAATTAACCTTCAATATGTAGGGTAGCTTTCATATGTTCCTATTAGGTCATTTGCTAATAATAAAAAGTTTAGGTGAGCTCATGTGTATGGCTCAATATGTGTAGGGCATGCCAGACTCAAGAAATATTTATAAATTATCAAAAATGAATTTTATTGCTATAAGAAATTTTTAGTTGATTGTTGATTATTTTGAAATGAATAAGAGATATTAAAAACACTAATTTAAAAATATATACAAGTTTTTGAAAAAATTTCATTTTATAAAAATTATAAGTATAAATTTATAACAAAATAAACTCACAACTGAGTTATATCTGTATTCTTTAGGTTTGAATCATATGGACTTTTCTTTCGTTGACAATTCGTATTCCTTTCTTTAAAATACAGGATGTATTAATCCTCTGTTATAATATAATAAACGATCGATTATGTTATTTTAACTGAAATTTTTTATATCTATTATTTGTTAAAAAAATATAAAAAATATTAAATAGAAATTACTAACATAATAGCTAATGCTAAATTTATGGTTTTGAATACCCCCCGGAAACTTATTTGTATCGCATTCGCCATTCGGCATTCTGTGCGTATTCCAAGATTATTATCAGTCACACAAACCCCAACAAACACACCCAACGTACGTTTATTCGCGAAAAGGATACAAGATATACATAACTTGAGTTGCGCCATAGAAGGGAAGCAACCAACACAAACAAATTAAAACCAACATTCAACACACAAACCTCGGATCCCTCATTCTTATGTCCAAAGAAAATATGCTGCGTGAGCTAATATTCTTTGGGCAATACTAAGACCATTTTATTCACATGCATATAACAGAAACAGACGACACACATTTATTTATTCGTGCATGCGTATATATATTAGTGGGTCAAACACCACAAAATTCTTTGAGTCGACGCTGATAATCAGATCTCAGGCCTTCTTTTGTGGCAATGGCAGACAGATATTGATAGTGATTGAATGATTTGTAACGCAGTGGATGTTGGTCATCGACTAGCTCCTCTGGTGGACTCATAGGTTGACCAGCATATGAGAGAAGTCCCATGCTGTACCTGGGACGTGTCTTCGTCTTTATCATCACTTGGTGGTAACGGGGGCATATCCTGTCATTGGTCCATACCTAACCCAAGCCATCAATCAATATGAAAATGCAAAAAACACGTTAATTGTTTTTAAAGCACTTCAATACTAATTACTAATTAGTTAAATTAAGGCACGTCAAGAATCGAGAGAACATGTATTTCTAGAGCTTCAAGAAGAATAAGCTAAGGGAAAGTCACCGAAAAGGCATCGCCGGCAACAACGCAAAACAAGGAGGGCGAGGCGTCAACCCTAACCCACTGGTCATGCTTGTTTTGGACTTCCAAACCTTCACAGTCTTGATGCAATATGGTGAACAAGGTTGTGTCCGGGTGAGGAAGCACTCCATTTTCGCCTTCATCTCTTCGGGTTGGCAAGTACTTGTAAAATCTCAGCACATATTTGACAGTTTCCAGGAAACTTTCACATTTCTGAGTGTTGATTCCATAGCTCTCGCACACCATCCTCTTCAGCATTTGGTCTAATTCCACCACCTGCTTTGCATACGCATGCACAGATTCACTGCACATATGTTCATATACATACATAGCATGAGCAATTATATATCAGTTACAGTTCGATTCTGCAGTATATAAATTATATATTATGGAATTAAAAATACCAGAAAAAGTCGTTTCCTGATGATGGCCACAAGATGCGTGCGAACTTTTGGCAATCTTGTAAGCTCACGGGATTGTCGACGGCGTGAGATTCAAACAGAGGTGAGCTGCACATTCCGTTCACGTAGCCATGAGCAGGCTTGTCACTGGTTTGTTGCATCTTGGCTTCTGTTGAGAGATCAAATAGTTGCCGGGATGAGGCATAAATGGAGTCATCGACCTTGTTATAGAGCACGAGGAATGCCCCATGATCTTCCAGGGCGACTCGCAGAGCCTTGCAAGTTGAAGCCCACTCGTCCGACCCAGGCTTCAACTTTGGGTTGGAGAAATCGAACAGAGGAAACTCAGGCTGAGAAGCTGTTTGGGACTCCATCGTTAATCTAATTACAGATTATGGATGATTAGCTGATGCTCTTCATACACGTTCTTCGCTAGCTTATATATCATGCGTATAGATAGAGAGAAGGAAAGTTCGTTTTAGGTTCCTCGCTCATACTGACATTGGATGATGCCATCGTTTTTTCAGATATTTTATGCACCATCACTCCAATCGGTCTTCAGATTGTGCCTGAAAAAGATTGCTGAACCACCATGATCTGGTCCATTGTTGGTCCCTCTTTTTTTTTTCCTCAAAAAAATTATTATAAATTGTAATCATTCAAATGGAACTTGGATCGGATTTGTTGCATGCCTTGTATATTTTGTTTGTTAGCAGCTCGTGCATCTTCTATAGGACCACAGCATATTGTATGTTTTTTTTTTGTTTAATTGATACGTACGTATATCGATGTGTATTTAAATCTGAGGACGTACTAAGGTGGGCTTACACGTTAGGATGTTTTATTTTCGTAGAAGTTATACATACTCGGACTTGATCAATTTATTTAATCAGGAGTAGCATATACAGGCACTGGTGTGTGGTCCTCTGAACGGTCCCCCCACCCCCAGGCCCTCTTTTATTATTTTGCTATAATAATGTTGTGTTACTTTCCTACGAATGTGAGATGGCACAATCAGCTACTCCTTGATGACTTTTTTTTTTTAAAGGTTTTGTTAATCTACAGATTCATTATCCATGGCATCGTGAATTTGTGAGACAAGAAAGTTTAAATCTTAGTTACCATTCACATTCCACCCTAGTTTCCACCGCATGAACTTTATTTAAGGAGCGAAAATGTGGGCCTTTAATTACTCAAAAGCTCAATTGTCACCAATAAGCCACTAGTCATTTATGTTGTACATATCACATAGTTCGCTTCTCAATTAAATGGTTCTTTAACAAAATTAATTCAATTCTTCAACAAATTAAATACATCAAGAATAGAATATTTAATTACGCTGCACTGATGGTGATAAATGTATACTTAAAATTAGTTTGAAAGAATGGTTTGCAGAGTTCAAAATTTGATGGCATTGAGAAAGTGGTGTATTCTTTTGTGGAGTCCAGATATCCACTGCTAATAGCAATAATTAATCCTTTGTTATCATATTAATTCTCCCGTCATCCCCCCCCCACCATCGACTTTCTCGGTTATCAAACTCATGCTTGTTTATGATAATAATGAATATGAATTTTTCTTACGAGAAACAATATATATTATTTTCACTAATTCTTATTATGGAAACTTAATCATTATTAAATTTACATAAATCCATGGAATTCAATTAAAATTCATGTTTTAAAATATTAAAATATCCTCAATGAAAATTTTAATTAGTGGATATTATTTAATAGTTAAGAATTTACTTATTTTATTAGAAAATATCAAATCAAATAAAATTTAAAAAAAAATAATATGTTGGATAAATGATTTTATATTAAGGATTGAGGAAAGAGTTCCATAAAAAAAAGGCTGAAGAAATCATAAATGGACCACAAGGCGCAAGCCCAAATCATCCGTGAGTACCCGTCCCTTTTGACCATTGTAATTGAAGGGACTATTTTTAACCTTTTGAAATATACATAAATGGGCATAAGACAATGGCTGTTTGAGAAATGGGTTTAAGTTAAAACGAACTGGGCCCATGAACAAAAGCCCCTACTTTGAACCTCACCATCAGCTGCTCCTTCCCGCCTCGACGAGAGCGCCAAACAAACCCATGTCGACCTTGAAGGAGATGGACCTGTGGCGGCCACCATCAGGCTGACGGTGCCGGCCAGAGGGCAAGGACCTGCACCACCTGTGGGTCCGGTGGTGGGTCAGTACAGGCTTAACCTAATGTCCTTTTGCAAGGACTTCAACACGCGATCGCAGAAATACAAGCCAGACACGCCTATGGCGGTGACAATCACGGCATTCAAGGATGACACCTTCGAATACACCGTCAAATATCCCTCCCTGACTTGGTATCTCAAGAAAGCAGAAATCCGGCAGCAACCGCCCCGGCCACGTGGTGGGTTTCTACGCTCTCTCTGAAGCACATCTACGAGGTCGCCAAGATTAAACAGTCGATCCTTATTGCCAATACATGTCTCTTGAATCTATTTCCATGTCCATAATTGGCTCCCCTGACACAATGGGGATTAAGATTTTAAGGAACTAGAATGATTCCTCGACCGCCGCTTTCCCTTTACCCCTCTGTTTGAAGCATTCCCTCTCTTGCTACAGTATGATGGTATAGTATTTGTGTTATGATAGCAGTGATTGTGCCCCTCCTTTAATGGAACTTGAGAGAAATGATAACGGAATTTCACACTGGAAATTAGTTCAAGCTATGGTTTTACTTGTATGCTTAGCACATGTATTAATAACAACCAAATGAAATGACGTTCTTTTAATGCTGACGGTTGAATGTTTGATTTATTTTGCTCCACAAGTTCTTTTAGCGATACTTGTTTAGTTATATAAATGTTAGGTTTATAACTACTCTTAATCGGTTCATCTCATGTTTCATTTTATACAATATTGATGGCTTTCCTTCTAGATCAGTCGGTTCCTTTTGATAACTTTGTTATAGCTATTAAATGTAAAAAAAGCGTCAATATCGATCGAAATCCCAAGTCTCGTAGTGTTATTTTTTGGATGCATAACTAATTGCATTCTAGCTGGCATGTGCTATCTATATGGTATCGGTTTAGCTTAGCTTATCGGAAATTTTAGGCTAATTTTGGTTATGGAATTTAGGCAGAAAATGCGAAACATTTTCTTCCAAAGAGAAAAAAGACATGTAAGAAACAAACTTTGAATCCTTCTTTAAGATCTGGACCTTTTGATTATAGCCACTAGTCATCTTCTATTATTAGTTAACCAAGTTGGTTCGAGATTTAATTTAGTAGCTATGTCTCCTAGATAAAACGTCTAAAAATGTTTGCTGTAGTTTGTTCTGTGATTAGTTTTACTCTAATTGTGTTTTCTGTGGTTAAGTGACATTTTCAGCCGTCAATCTCTCCGAACATTCACTTGCTGTACTCTGTTACATGTAACACGATGCATTTAAAATTTCACTTCGAATTTTTTAGTTCCTTGATTGGTTGCTATCACAAAATTTGAACAGAAGACTTACGTGGATGAAATGGAACAAGGTTTCGTCTTGCAGTATTTTTTCTTACATTTTGCCTGACCACGAGAGAGGGATTTTATGTTCTCCAAGGGCATTCTCCTTCTGAATCTAATTAGCTTCAAAGATGAAGTATTATGAAGCTGAGCAGAACGTATTTGCGCCTCTTGAAAAGATGAAAGGCTATGAAACCATGTCTAATGAGAAGGAGCATGTCATTTGCCCCAAGCCCCGGCGAGCCAGGATCTTGTCTCAGATATTTGTTAGATATCATTTGAGTCAACAAGTTGAAGCATATGATTCAAAAGATAAAGTAGATGTTCGAGACATAATCTTCGAGGAGAGTTATGGAGAAGAACAGACAAATCAAGTAGCCTTATCATCTCATTTAGTTGGCTCACCTCCAGTTCGATCTGGTAACCCTTTGATCCGAGATTCCCAGTTTGTATATGAAAGGAACGCTTCTGCATTTTTATCGTCTTCATCTTCATCATCATCCGATTTTTTGTCTCCACGCAAAGGAGGATGTGTTAGAATGGAGCCTGGACTTAACCCAGCTGCAGTTAGAGTAGAAGGATTTGATTGTCACATTCCTGCTGTTTCTTGATTTCATTACACGGCTAGTATATAGAAAGTAACTAGCCACTGCTTATTGAACCAGGGCTCAATTATAAAACACTATGTTGGTGATGTATATATTATTATACTATGTTGATATGCTTCTGTAATGAATGACCTTTTGTTCTTGTACATCAACTGTTATCTCTGAGAATTTTGTGTCACTGCATTTGATGCTTTGATCGTTCTTCCAGGACCTTTAAACTGTAAAATACAAATCATGGAAAATTTCCATGCGCAGTATAAATGATTGAAAACTTGAAACTTGTCTGTTTTACGCTCTACTTACATCCACATGTCCCGAGATTATTCAGTAGTTTTCTTATGGAAATTTGTCCGCCACTAGAAAGGCAAATTGTATTCATAAAATTTACGATGCCAACTATCTCTTCCTCACTCAGGTTTTGCTGTTTCAGACTCAAACAGTGGCGCTATTTATTTCTCAGCACATTTGAAATTACTTGTATACACATGTTATATAGATCGAAACAAAACTTTTTTTACATATTTATTTTATATTTTATAAGATAGGCCTTTGAAGAAAGCTGTCTTAGAGAAACTTATCTTCCCTATTTTAATCACTTTTTTTTTTAATTTGTTGAACAATTATGATGTTTCCGTCATTTTCTCCGTTGGGTGAGGCCGTTTAGGTTATCAGTTATAAGAAATAGGCTGATCACAGTTAGTTATAAGCAAACAACTGGAATTACCAAAATTATTTAAGCAGAAAATGATAAACAACGCCGTGTAATGGAAATTGGAAAAATATACAAGAAATGAGGAAAATTGTGAGAGGATACAAGACAAACAACCATGGCTCCAGCAGCCTTCCCGCCAACCCCATGTGACTCTCCAATTATCTACTCCATAAATTCTTAGATAATCGCCAACCTTACAAGTCAAAAAGGAGAATTTTTTTTTTTATTTTTTATGCGCAATTCATTACTTTCACACATGATTCCTTACTTTTATATTCTTAAAATAATAATATTAAAAAATTCTCCGATTAATAAAACAAACAATAAGCTTTGAACTAGGCTCCTTTTATTCACTTTTCTTTTATTCATTTTTGTAAATACTTCAAATCATCAAAACTTTTAACTAAAATGATGGAATTAACTGAAATGAGGGAACTCGACATAGAAAAATTGAGGAGCCAAACCCAACGAAGCCAATAGAATGAGTGAAACTTGGAAAACCAACAAACGTACACAGGAAACATCGAGTAATGAGTAAGAGCACATAGTAACCAACCCCTTCTCCAAGAAAAGCCTTTCTTGATTCCCAAGCCCTTCCCTTTTCACAAACTCTTCTTTTGGTTTGATTGCTCCTCTGTCTCTCTCCCCCTCCCTCCTTATAAATGCAGCCAAACCACCACAACGCAACATAACTACCATCAAAGTTAGATTCTCTCTTCTGACTTCTCAGTCTTCCCTCTCTGTTCCAACAAAACATCGTCCATTACCAATGGCTGGCCTTCAACAGTACAACTTCTTCCCCACCGACCTCTTGTACCCTCGCCCGCCACCGTCTGTGGCTCCCGCCGTGCTTCCCTTGCAGCCCCCGAAACAAGAAACCTGTTCTGATCTTCATCTTCAGAATCAGACCAGGAGCTTCGTCAATGTTCCACCTTCCACTTCTGCTTTGGTCGCGTCCCAGAAGGCACAATCTTCCTTTGAAGTCGATAAGAAGCTATCGCAACTCTCCACAGATCCGCTTTCTTTGCTCTTTGGGTTGCCGAAGAGGAGGGTTCCGACACTTTGTGATTTCCCAGGGACTGACCTTTTCATGTTTCTAGGACTCTGTAAATTGTTCAGGGGACCGATCGTTTTCTTCTTTCTTCTTTTAACCCCCATTGTGTCTTTGTTACTTTTCCTGCCTTAGAATCCCCCTTCTTTCATCTTTTACTGCAGATTGAGTTTTATGTATATTTGAATGTTGAAGAGTTTACATGACATGAAAGGTCATAAATGACTGATTTTAAACCGAACTGAACCTTATGGTATTGTGCATTTCTCGTACTTTCTTCAAAGTACCCTCTTCTCTGTTTCCCCTTTTATTCTTCTCCCTTTCCAGTATAAGACGAGAAGAAATTTTATTATTTCGTGGGGTTACGGATCGTACGACGCAATAGATCTTGATGTAATGAAGTTCGTAACAAGACATAGTATACTGAAGCTTACGAGTCCCGGTTTTCTCACCTTTGTTGATGAAAGTAAGATTCTTCTAGCAAACGACGACACAAGTTCCTATCTTCATTAAAGTTGAAGAAGCACAAGCAAAGACTTCAGCATTGGGCAAATAAGCACAAGGAATGAGCTTTCCTTTTTGTTTTTGTGCATCAACTGTTAACTTTGAGAATTTTGTGGCACTGTATTTGATGCTTTGATTTGATCTTTCTTCGAGGACCTGGAAACTGTAAAATAAAATTTATGGAAAATTTTCAATAAAATTTTTGATGAAATTTTTTTACCGCTGGGAAGGCAAAATTATAATAAACTCAAGCTCGTAGCGAAATGAAATTTCTAATGCCAACCATCTTTTTTCTCACTCAGGTTACGCTGTTGCAGACTCAATCAATAACGCTATTTAGAAGAAAACTGCTTTAGACCAGAGTTGATCACTTGTTCAATTAGTCAACTTGCTGAACGTGGAGAAGCATGCCACCTGACCTCATTTGTCGTCTGCATTCATGATTTCTTGTTAGTTTTTACGCCATTGTTATGTTCCACTCATATTCTACGTCGGCTGAGGCCTATTTGGCGATCACTTATCAGTATAAAAGAATAGGTCAACGAGACTTGTTTATATAAGCAAACAATTGGAATCGCTAAAATATTAAGAAGGAAACGAAGACAGAGTCATATGATGGAAATTGGAAAAGTAGACAAGAAATGAGGAAAGTTACGTGGGGAGGCAAACAACCATGGTCCCAGCAGCCTCCTCCGCCTACCCCATGTGACTCTCCAATTCTCTATGCCACCAATTCATGGATAGTCACCAACCTATCAAGTCAAAAGGAGTTTCCCCCCCCCCCCCCCAAAAACAAGGAAAGAATGATCTTTCAAAGATCTGCGCATCAGTTTAAAACCTCCGTGGCAATAATGAATAAACAAGATTTCCATTCCCATGACTTTCTTTGTGTAGAGCAGGGAATTTAGGCAGAACACCGAAGTGCAGAACTCATAAAGTCAGCTCGCTTAAAAATACCCGGGGGGGGGGGGGAAGATAAAAAGAGGCAGAGAGCTTACTAGCCGGGGCTCAGAAGCCCTGGAATACGAAGAATGAGTTATTATATATAACTGGGGATTTTTTTTTTCTTTCTTTCTTGTCAATTACGGACGAGTGTTTGGACTAGAATTCGTTCTTCAGGCGGATAATACATACTGTTGAGTGAAATTAATTTACATTAACTGAATTCGAATTGATTCAAGTGAAGAATATATAATGGAGTTGGGATACACATGACTTTGTTCTTGTTTTGGTGTGCACTAGAGACATCTCATAATAGATAATAGAAAAACTAATCTGGCAATGATCCTATTCCTCGAAGTAGGTAGACCTTTTTCAGTGATTATCTCCCAGCGTTGGACATTGCTGATGCACTCTAAACCTTAATTCGTCTTTCCTTAGTGAGAATAATTTACTTTAAATTGTGAGATTTTTGTTATCAATTTTTCTAAATATCGCACGACATTTATTTTTAAAAAAATTACATCGTCAGTTGTATGATCGTATGATTTTGGAACTGCAGCCGTTGCATCTGCCGCTTATCATGTTTCTACTAAAAATAAATAAATAATTGAAATTTAAACCATAGCTTTTTTTTTCCCCTCATAATTCATACATTTATTACCTTTTATGCTTAACTGTTTAAGAAATTATGATTTAATGGAGTTACGGAGGTGTTAGTATCGTTGGTACATAATTATACTCCTCCGGTCCTAATTATAAGACCCAATTGACTTATTTGAGGAGATTAAGGAAGTAAGTTAAGTTGGTTATTTATAATAAATAAGTGTTGTCATTCCTAAATATCCTTGCTAATTAAGTATATTGGCTAAAACTATCATTATTGGAAGGATTATCTTGGAAAAAAATGCATAAATATAAGAGACAAAATGGATTGGGTCTTATAATTAGGACCAAATAAAAAGTCAAATTGGGTCTTATAATAAGGACCGGAGGAGTAGTATATACTCCTCCGGTCCTAATTATAAGACCCAATTGACTTATTTGAGGAGATTAAGGAAGTAAGTTAAGTTGGTTATTTATAATAAATAAGTGTTTGTCATTCCTAAAATATCCTTGCTAATTAAGTATATTGGCTAAAACTATCATTATTAGAAGGATTATCTTGGAAAAAAATACATAAATATAAGAGACAAAATGGATTGGGTCTTATAATTAGGACCAAATAAAAAGTCAAATTGGATCTTATAATAAGGACCGGAGGAGTATAATGATTTGAATAAGCTTTATTTTGGTCTCTTTTATCACTTTTTATTTAACAATCCAGGTTTTACAACAGTCCGTTTCCTTTTATTGATCAGTAAATACTTAAACCATGGTAACTAATTAACCATTACTCAACACTTTAACTGAAATCTTGGATCTCAACATATAAAATTTGGGGATCCAATTCCAGCCCCAACGAGAAGCCAATAGAATCGGTGAAAATTAGAAAACCAACCAACGTACACCGGAAACATCGAGTAAAAGCCTCCCCTGATTCTCAAGCACGTGACTCCTTTTTTTCGTCTGATGGCTCCTCTGTCTCTCTCCCCCTATAAATGACAAACACCTCAAATGCAACGTAACTGCCACCCATCTGCCCACAAAGTTAGATCTTCTCTTCTGACTTCCAGTCTTCCTCTCTCTGTTTCAACGGAGCCTCCTCCATTAATGGCTGGCCTTCAACAGTACAACTTCTTCCCCACCGACCTCTTGTACCCTCGCCGTCCGCCTTCCGTCGCTCCCGCCGTGATTCCCTTGCAGCCCCCACAACAAGAAACTAGTTCTGATCTTCATCTTCAGAATCAGCCCTCAAGCTTCGTCAATGTTCCACCTTCCGCTTCTTCTGCTTTGGTCAGCTCCCACAAGGCACAATCTCCGTTTCATGCCGATAAAAAGCGATCCAAACTCTCCACAGACCCTCTTTCTTTTCTCTTTAGGGCTGCCGAGGAGGAGGCTTCCGACGCTTCTTAATGATTTTCCAAAGGATTGATCTTTTCATGTTTCCAGGACTCTGTAAATTAGTCAAGTGACTAAGCCCGTTCTTCTTCCTTTTCCCCTTCGTGTTTTTGTTGCCTTTAGAATCCTCCTTCTTTTCATGCAGATTGAGTTTTATGTATATTTGAGTGTTGAAGAGTTTACATGACATGAAAGGTCAAATATGATTGATCATTGATTTCATTCCGAACTGAACCTTATGCTGTTGTGCCTTTCTCGTGCTTTCTTCAATATTTCCTCTCCTCTGTTTCCTCTGTTATCATTCTCCCTCCCCATTAACGAGACAAGAAATTTTTATTATATTCCATGGCTAAGGATCGTACGACGCGATGTAATGATCAGAACAAAATATGGTATACTGAAGCTCACGGGTCCTGTCTTCACACCTTTATTGATGAAGCACAGATCTTTCTAGCAAACTTTAGTCCATTACACGAGTTCCTATGTTCATTAATGTCGAACCAAGATAACTTTGTCGGTTGATCATGTAATTGGATTACAAGAGTTTCAGTACCAATTCACAGTGCTCAAGGAAATATATATGGTACTACTTGAAAGGCTCAAGTGAAAACGGTGAAGCGGTGGGCGAACACGCTGGCGTTCAATGAAGAAACCTCTATGGCAAAATCAGTTTGATCAATTTGCCTATATATGTATTGAAGCAAGTTTAAGAATCGAATAGAAGCACGGCCAAAGAGTGGGGAAAACGAGTATTGGGATTGGGAACATACCATCCGAGACAGGGAATCGAAGATTCCAGGGATACGCCTTTGTTTCTTTAACTTTTTTCCCCAAGTTTGTCCTGATTTCTCAGGAACTTGAAGGACTTGAATAATTCCAATTATCTGTTCAAGAAACAGAGCTTACTCGGTGGAATGGCGCATGCTTCACAAGCGTCAAATTAGAAGGTTCTTTTGTTGTTTTATTGACCGAATTGTTGTTCTATGGGTTTGAATTTAGCAAAAGTTTGTCATTCATAACAGAGTAAATAATCGAATCAGATACAAATAACTTTTCTTTTTCTTTGTTTTTTTCCAAACAGAGGAAGCTTTGATTTTCTAGAAAACTTTTCTTCGGTCCATTTATTTATTTTGCCTGATTTCTGACTTCGGGTCCTGATAGAAATGATGCCCGTGGCCGTGCCTTTATTGATTAATGATGGATCCTTCCTGGCTGACACATAACAGAGCAGCGTAGGAAGGGAATATATATATATATATATATATATATATGAAAATAAAATAAAATAAAATCTCCATTGGTTAGGTGATTAACCCTTGTGCGTTGATGGCATCGCAATGCGACCAACCAAAACTAACTCGAAATATACTACTTACAGTCCATAATAGTTAATTTATAGTAAGTTGAGTTAGTTATTTGTCCTGTGTCTTTTCCAAATATCCGTACTAATCAAATTGACTAGAACTATAAATAGAAGGACTATCTTGGAAAATTAAGTAAATATGAGAAACAAATGGATTGGAGTATATTTAGGATCAAAATAGTCAAATAAAGTCTTATATTAAACCTAGTGTGTGTCGTGTGAACCTACCTTTCCAACGTAACGTGATTTTGGTAGGCGTGTTACTTGATACAATACGCATTCAAAACAGCATGTTAAATTATGTTCTATATGGTTATGAATTATGTTTCGTGAAAGATAAGATATGAATGGCAGTGGGTTCGGAATACGAGAAAGGAAATAAGATGACATAAAAGTGTTGACCATTATTAGTGCGGTGCATTCTAAAGCTAAAATGGTTACTTTGCTTCCTTCGTGGATTCATGAATGTGGTGGGAGAACTGAAGTCCATCTTCAAGCTACTTTCTCACATGTGAAGTGGACCTTGGACGTTTTAATTAGTCTATATATGCTGTGTGCTCAGACACACACACAGACCAATTTCTTGTTAGGAACAGAGAAGGCATGATAAAAGTACCTTGCCCACCAGGAAATCAACCCAAAGAATGTAAACGAAAATTGTGAGTGAAGGGCAGAGTACAAGGTATAGAGATTAAAACTAGAAGCACAAAAATGGATAGCCAAAAGTATTCTTACCTTTTCTCTTCAGAAACATTGTTTTCTCCATCAGGTGAAAGGACGTCATTTACGTAGGCTGCTAACATTACTTATTGTGTGTATGCACTCATATGAGCGGAGTTGCAACAAGACTGGCCTTGTGGGGCTTCCTTGTGCCGTGTTTGTTCTTTATGAATTGGACTGCAAATTCTATGCCAATTTTATTTCATTTTTTATTTAAGAACATCACACAACAGAATTGACACTTTTTACTGTCGATGCAAAAACTAGAGGAAGACAAATAAAATAATCATATAAACTATCAAGGGTCAATTCCCTTTTGGACAGCACAGCGTACACGTTGCAAGAGATGGTAACAAAGCACTGAAACTTGAGAGCGACAGTTGAAAGAAGAGGGCTTGATGTTCAGGGGCACTTGGGTCCTCCTCTTTTGGTCTTCCAGTTATTATAGCAAGGGCAGACCTGCTTGTTGCCATAAGTACCGGGAGGCACGCACAAGCATTTTGCACAGCACTTTTGACAGAAGAACATGCATGGCTTCTTGTATTGCGTCTTTGAGCATCTCTCTGTGCAACGTGGTCCACATTCTGCATATTCATCCACCCCACTAATTAATTCCCTCTCAATTTCAATATGAAACCCTCTCTTCACTTTTTGAGAAGTAATTCTAATTTTTGACAAAATATGTGATGTCTGATTCTCTAATACTCACCCTGTGGCTGAAGACTGCCTTCAGTTATGCCGTGCTGAAACTCATAAGAAACAAATATCAGATGAGCTTAGACATTGAACAGATGATGTGTGTAAGAAGTTCGGAAAATCAAAGCAATGCAGAAACAATCTGAGCCGAAAAATCTCACCTTGGGAAAGTTGGTTGTGCTATTGTTGGGCTGAGGTGCTGGAGCCTCAGTGGCAGCGACAACAATCTCAGCCTAAATCCACCATTTTGGTATGCCACATGAGCATAATTATCAGTCATGAAAAGTAGATATATAATTAAAAGTAAACACAAAGTAACAAGGAACCAACGTTAAGGGAAACGGAGACGGCTGGACAAATGCAGAACTATGGCTAAAATTTGTTTGTCCGAACTGATCGTTTCATCATAATTTGTAGTAAATAAGTTATTAACAGGCCAACTGTGAATTGAAAACAGAGTAATGCAGAACAACTAGAGGCTCAAATAATGGAGAGCCTGAAGTCACCAAGACATAGAGGCAGCTATAAAAGTCGAGTATGCTTACATGGTTCTCCACGAGAAGGAGTGACATTGCAACGAGGAAGAGCATAACGATGCTTAGTTTTCTGGCCATTGCTCACGGTGTCGCTCGCACACAGAAACAGAGGAAATTATTATTAGCTCGAGTGTGGTCTTCAAGAGCTTGCGGTTATACGTAGTAATGCTAGCATTTATAGGAAGTGGGATAATATTTCTGGCATTATCTTTTTTAGGGGTATGCAAGGTGGCACTGTATAGCCTATAGTTTCAGATAACAAAAATCCGGCCTTTGTCTTTTCCAATAATGCAGTCACATTCTGCACATAATTTTCTTCTTCCCCTATTGAAATGACCAATCCGACCCTCGTTGGATATTACTACAAAGTCTGCCATGTGTAGGAGTAGGAGTGACGATTTTGGTTTCCTGATTCAAAACAATATGCTTACATTAACTGGGAAAATGAGTTTCTACAGGAGCTGAAGCGTTAGGAAGCGAAAACTAAGGAAAATTAGAAGCGAAGTGGAAAGTTTAAGGTGAAGGCATTGGTTGATGAGGAGGTCAAGATGGTCCTAAGAAACATGGAAGGCTAAAATTAAGGGAAAGATGTTGGGATTGGGGGGCATGTGAAGTGAAGTGAAGTGAAGGAGTAGAGTAGCATGAAAAGGAGAGGTGAACTCATCACATGGGGATTCACATGAGTGAACAGGGCAAAGAGGGCGATAGAAGAAGGAACGAACACCGCACACACTCTTTTCAGCCTCTCTCTCTCTCTCTCTCTCCCCCCTGTCCTTGTACACAACCCAGGCTCTCATCTGTTGAGTCAATAGCATTCTCGTGAACTGATTCCAGAGTCACTGTTCTTAACTTCCAAGTTCCAACAATGTCATACATATATGTGTGTGTTTTTTTTTTTAACTTCCATCAATGTCATATACATGTGTGTGTGTGTGTTTTTTTTTTAACCTCCATCAATGTGTGTATGTGTCTTTTATTTAATTATTTATTTATTTTTGGACAAGGACATGAAATTTGGACAGGAGTGAGTCGTCGCTAGCAACATGTGAGGGAGGGAGGGAGGGAGGTTAGGCAATCAGTTTGTTCTGTTGGTTCTCTCGTGAGTTAGTATTTGTCCGTATTGGGCACGTTGGATGTTAGCGCTTCCTTTACTCTGCATGGCCATGTGTGGGTAAATGGTGCAATGTTATTATATATGTATATATACTACCGGTTCTGATTATAGGACCTCGATACAAATGAGATTTTATAAATAGGACAAAAAATAGTATATTGTAAATCTTTTTTATTTTTTATACATTCATGATTTGAATTCTCAAGTACTTGGCGTGGTAAACCATTCAATCCATTTGAATAATTTACTTTATATTTAATATGAATGTAAATTATTTTCAGTGTATTTGAATCATTTGAACTCACTTAACAATACTACCTCCAGTATTAGGACAGGAGATAGTATAACCTTTTTCAAATTAATAATTATTTTTTTAATTCAAAGTAAAAATATCTCATCATTAAATTTTTGAAGTTCAACAAATACATACGGATTACTTATGTGAAGATTAGTATTATCATTTATGAGAAACATTGCTTCAAACGATCTGGCATTAATGTATCTTTAGTTAGAAAAGTATAGTCACGAACAATCTGAAAAAGTATGTACTTATATTATATATAGGGTAGAAATAGAAGGTTTTTTTAATCCTATTCATAAATCATATCATTAAATTTTTAACATAAATATATTATTTTATCTTTTATTCATTACAATGTATATTGTTATTTTTCTTGATCTATAGAAAAAATGTCCTATTTACGACCGAAGTATCACACCCTCTTAAAAAAAAAGGGGGGGGGGTCCATACGAGAAATAACCCTTCCTGTAAAGTGTCAGAAAGCACGGCGCGAATCACGCATACAATGATATAGTATTATTTTATTAGTCAGTGTTTTTTTTTGGGGGGGGGGGGAAAGAAAGAAAAGAAAAGATCCCATACAATCTTAGGGTTACGACAAAAAATGGGATCTCCCATCTTGACATCACGGAATGGAGTTTATGGATGCGAAAATTTGCCGGTTTAAGTAAGAAATTCCCCCCCATAATAAAATCAATCAATTATAAAAACTTGAAAAAAGAACCTCACATCATATGTTCAAGCAAAAGAATTTATTGTTGGAGGATCGAATCAAGCCCAACCTTCAGCTATTGATGCAGCCAACTTGTCGCTACCTACTACAGAAATCCCCTCTGTATCACTCAACAGAAGGAAAAATCCCATCAAGATAGATTGAATTGACAACCTAAATTTCAACTAAAGGCGCAAGGAAATCAATAGTTCAAGGGCACAAAGTAGAGTAGTAGGAAAGGAAAATTCATTCCATTTTAGCCTGAAAAGCAAATTCATTTTCTTAGTAACAGGAAAAGTAAACAATTGCTGAATAGTGAACACATATACCACGGCTGCACGCCTGAGCGTTGAAATGCCTCCCTGGTCCAATCAGGGAGGAACCAATTTAAAGAATGCTCAATAATCCTTCATGAGAAGCCGCAGGGAATATCACTCTTAATATGAAGAAAACAAGTTTTGGTTAAGTGGAACCAGACGTCGAGATGAGACCATTATACTCTGAAGCATGCAATAAGTGAATCATGACAAAGGCGCCAATACTCTTTGTAGGGCAGGGACATCCAAGGCATTGGTGAAGGAAGAAGAGTTCCCCGTCTGTATGGTACTCTGCCAAGGATGGAATTCAAAAAAAGGATTCATGTGAATAGTAAAGAGTAACTAAATGCAAAGAACTCAACAAAATAACATCTCACCTTCGACCAATGAGGATTCCATGTGCTATTAAGGAAATGGATGACGCAGAAGACCCCGAAAAAATATTTTTGTAGTGAGGACAGATAACTTTTCCTGAACAAGCATCCCGTTAGAGTGCATATACACAATGTTTGCCCAAAAAGAAAAGAACAGACAAAATGCTAACTGTTAGCAAATTAAGGTCATTATCATAACCGTGAAAAGGACTAAAAAAATCATACTACAAATTGTATTTCAGTCAGCGCTTTCAAATTTCGTGTTCATGCAATGTTTAGAAAATGCATATCTAGACATATTCAGTAAGGTTCACCTTGTCACGCAAAAAGGCAGGGACCCACTTTTAATTAGAAAATTACCACAACTACACGCAATGATTAAGCAAATCATGGTTACCAGTTTTGCCTCCAAAAACAATGTCGCATATATTACGCAATAATAATATCTTTCCAGGGTCTCTACGTAAAAGGCCCCAGTCAACTGAAAGCAAGCACAAAAAGTCTGCATATTGGGCACACATTCTCAGATGTTTGCTTTGATATTAATTAATACTGAAGGTACATCACCTAGCAGCATGAAAAAAAAAAATTAAATCCCACAGAAGAATCAATCTAAGTCCACGAGTTAAAGCTCCAAGCCTTACCTGTGCTCATGTAGTTACTTCGGAGAACTGAAACCAGAATGCTAGATTTTTGCCCACTAAAATCCTTTAGCAGCAATTCTTCCTTGGAAGAAGTCAGTTCATCAGCAAAATCAACCTTTGGAGAATTATTACCAGTACTTTGACAACCTAAAATTTCAAACCATATTCCAGAAGGGAATCTTCCTGGACGCACCAACCGAAGAAAAAACTTGATATAAGGTGTAGCATGAATTACTGATATGGTGACTTCAATTGATATACAGACGAGGTTGATCATTGTCCCCACTATACTAAAAATATATAGAAAACAGAAGTGGTTGGTAACAGAAGTAAGAGGGGTGTAAATAGAAGGGATCCAATAATATGTTGTTTGACAGTGTAATCAAAGCTGTCCAACCTCTGACGAAGTGGGTTCCGCTTCCGGCCCCTGTGAAAAGATCAGCAACTCGATGAACAAAAAGAGGAAAAGAAAAAGGAGTATATATGCTGTGTCTGAATGTGTAATCATATGCATGCAATTGTATATACTATTCTTACAAGAAAGTTAATCACACATAGAGCGTAAATGAAGTAATTTGATGACCTTCATAATATGAAAAGAACATGTGATTCCCCCATAATAGCACAGATTATCCTCACATATGTAAATGTTCCTTCTTCTTAACAGAACAATTGGCTCTTTCTCCCTGAACCCGATACTAGTTTTTCCGAAAACATATTATGGCTAAGATTATCAAGTAATGAGAGTAGGGTTAATAAAACCTATGCCTAAGAAGTCAGATGATGCAAAAAGAAAAAAAGAAAAAAAAAAAACCATCTGAGTAACATCTATTTGGGCAGTG
Source organism: Neltuma alba (assembly GCF_004799145.2). Taxonomy (NCBI): domain Eukaryota; kingdom Viridiplantae; phylum Streptophyta; class Magnoliopsida; order Fabales; family Fabaceae; genus Neltuma; species Neltuma alba. Next base: position 662 of record NW_021632768.1, on the reverse strand, counting down.
ATTGTATCTTTTGACCAAAAACTTGTCATGCAAACATTAAGAGCATCAGTGGACGGTCTAACTGTAAAAACCTATCATATGAGCAAGTTGCTTTCATAACTCAAAGATCAGTTAATTTTAAATAAATATGTGCATTTCTCATTTTAATCACTAACTTGTATTCAACCAATCCGCCAACCATCTCAATAACCAGGAAAAAAATGGAAAAGGAATTCCTACCTAAAAAGCCGCCACAAGGCCGTCACTGCCTGTATTTGTGAAGAATATAGAAGTGAAATCAACCAATAAAGAGTTGAAACATGAGAAGTTGCTAACACAATCATGTCTATAATCAAGGCAGCAGGTAGCGTGAACCCACAAAGAATCCCTATAATAGCAAGTCCTTGAACAATATAATTTAAGACAAAACCACAAAAATCCAGAGTGTTGACCATATCTGTATTGCATTCAGAGAAACCATGCCTAATACTCCAGCCAGCTCAGAATTCAACTTGAAACCTGCAGGGTTTCCCATTAACCAAACACACCCTGAACGCAAAAAAGGGTTTGCAATGTCATGGACAAATGTCAAAACTGACAAACAAATGGGTTCTGCATGATATAGCAGTGGCCAGCCATCACGTTTCCCAGGAGAACATCAACAACCAAAGTTGACCACATGG
>NW_021632767.1:0-27135 GCF_004799145.2 Neltuma alba | reverse complement strand
AACAAGCCAAACAAGCCAAACGATGAAGAATTTTTATTTAATTCTAACCTTGAGTTTTTTGTTATTTTGGTCTCTCCGTATACATCTGAATCTCTATGCATATATACCTCCAAAAGTTGGGTTCCTTTCTTGTGGTCATCTGTGCCATCTTCCCTTTGACAAGATTTATGAAGTTCCTTCAATATCTAATCAGGTCCAGTGAATCATTGAATTATTAAATGCTCATAGATGCTTGTAACATCAGGCACAGACATCAAGATTTTGTTGGATTCTTATGAAATAAACATTACACCTTACTCATTCGTCCATATTCACCAATATCGAAGAAAATCTTGCAGAGCTTCAGATTTGTCTTGAACCACAATCTCTCTGCATGATGGGTGACAAGCACAAAAGTGGGATCACAAAATGGGAGGTGCAAGGCATAAAAAGCAACAGAGATAATGTCTAATTGCCTAACCTCATTCTTTGCTTCTTCAAGGGCTTTCAGAGTTGTTTGGTAAAATTCCTGCAAAAGGCTGAAGTTCTGGCTAGCTGAACCTGAGACATAGTCCATGATGCTATTGATACATTTCTCACTATAGTTTCGAGTCACTGCTGACTTAATTAATAAGTCACATCTCCCTATAGGATTCCATCATTTCCTTATATCTTCCCAGTCGATAATAAATCTTGACAGTTTGTTTGAGAGCTTTAAATCCCCTAATGGAATGTGAAATAGGTATAACATAAGTAATTGTTTATTAAAAAATAAAAAATATATATATATATATCAAAATGTGATGAGCTAAGACAAAAAAGGCACGCATGAATACTAGCAATTCTCAAAGGATATATTATGCTGGTTAAAAGGAAAAAAGTAACTATCAATAACAAATACAGAGGAGGAGAAGATCAAGTGGAATGCTTAAGGCTCAACAAAAATAATATTTGCTGAATGAGAATTAAACTCAGAAGATAGGGATGAATTCAGAAAAGCACAACAGTTAATAGTGCAACCAGAATTATACAGCTAGTAAATATTTGGAGAGACAACCAAAAGGAAAGAAAAAAAAATTGCAACTGACTGAAAACAAAGAAAAGCAGCCATAGATCACGAATTGATACAAAGAAGAACCACAGGAGATGCAACCAGTGATATTGATATTGCTCTTCTTTTCTACTTCCCTATCCTTCTTTATAAGCATCACTCAGAGCATGGATTTCCTACCAGTCTGCCTTTTCTTGTTCCATTTGAACTACCTCAGCAAAACCAGCAAGTGCCCCTTCGGGATCAGTTTCAACCAAACCTACATACAGCAGAAATATTACTATCCTAAATAAACAAGTGTGAAAAGATAAAGCAGCCCTAAAATAACAACCATAAGAACCCTAAACTTCCAAGATCATAAAGAAATAAACTGTTAAGTGCTATTTATCAGGTCATTTTACGATTAGTTTCACAAGGAAAAAAATGCTATGCCATTATTAACAATACATCAGCAGGATAACAAAGTGGTTTCTGGATGTGACAAATTAATCATGATGCTTACATGAGAAATGGTCACAACAACTTGCAATCGAGTTTGTTCACTGCAAGATCTAATGTCAAATGAACAAATCGGTTTATTTGACTAGTAAATTCAACAATAATGTTGATACCCCCATGTGAACTAGTTCAACTTTCCCAAGTTGCCACAGAAGAATGTTTACCACGTACTGAGTTATTGACGAGAATATAAGCAAGCAAAAAGTACAGCTCCAAGACAAAACAGCAAGTTTTTACAAGAGTAGATAGCATCAATTTTATTGCATCGGACTCATGCATTACTTAAAGCCCAAGATTAACCAAAAAATTCCTTACTCATGAACGGTCATAAGAATCGACTAATATATTTTCGGGCATACCTTTTGAATTGTAATATTGATTCTCAATATCAACGTCTTGCTCTTCTGGCTCCTCCTCTGAGTACTCAAATCCGTAGTCCTCCATATCGGCATCTACAGAATAAAAGAAGCGCAAACTGAATTATTCTTTGGCAAGTGAGGATAAGGAAACCAGAACTTATAGCGATGCAAGTCCATATTTGACAACGTCTCGAAGGTTAAGAATACTTCAAAGAACAAAGAAGCAAAACCAGCTACTTTCTGGGACTAACAATCTCCATACATTAGATGGCAAGATATAATCCAAATTGGCATTGTATCACCGGCCTGTATTTGAATTTCCCCACCTTTACCCTCCACTGTTTTCAATAATTTAGATGGCACAGAGTGACATCAACAAAGGTAGGATCTCCTATACCATATCAACCACGACTCGTCATCACCTATTGACACAAATGAAAACACTAGTGCCATGCATAAACACTAACACGTTCGGCCGCGGCCAAAGTATCCCAGAAGTTTCCAGGTTCAGTTCAAAGCACTCGTAAGTCGTAACAGGAATCGGGTAGATGGTCGAGATAGAAAATAAGTATCCTAAAATTTTGAAGAAAAAAAAAAAAGCTTCTTTGGAACCACAGCAATGGCGATAATAATTTCGAGGGCACGAAACATGAAGAACGATTAAACCCTCGCATCATATCGAGAATCAATAAAGCAACACATACCGGAAGCCATGTCGACTCAACACAAGTCTGGATCCAATTTAGGGATTTGATCGTCACTACCGGTATCTATATGCGCTCGAAGTTGCTCTGGTTTCTGACTCCACAGAGACCGGCGACCAAGTGAAGTGAAGGTGCCAGGGGCCACAGCTGCTTCTTCCGCGGAGTTCATTGTTGGGCCACTTGGGGCCCAAGTTAATTAGTCACCTGAGCCCGCTGCACTTTGGACTCGATCCAGTGCCAGATCAAAAAAATAAAAGATCCAGTGCAAGTTCTCCCTTCTCTGTGCATGTGAAGCCCGGTTGGCACGTGAGTAATAAAAATAATGGACATTCCTTTCTCTTCCAAGTTTATATACGTATTTTTAATTATACGTATTAAGGAATTCTATTCATTAAATATTTTTTGATGTAAATGATTAAATAAAATATTTTAAACAAATTAAATACATGTTTATGTAAATAAATAATTTAATTAATTTAGTTTCCTAAAAAGTAAATAATTCACATTAACTTTATTAGTAAGAGGAGTAGAGGTTCACACTCTTAAACCATGGTGGAGTATAAGCCCTGACCAAAAAAACTAATTAAGACACTTTATTCCTTACCTTTTTATATTTTGAGAATTAAAATATGAATCTTCACTTAAAAAATGTTTATTCAATACTATTTTGGATAGAATGATCTTTAATTAAAAAAAAGTTAATATAATATTTAGTGTTTTAAATTTGTCTTCATTTTGATTTTAGTCCCTCAAATTTCAAATTATAGGTTTTGGTCTCTCAAGGGATAAAATAGTTTAAATTTTTATTGGATTATAAGAACTAATGTTTCAAATGAAAAGAAATTTGAGGAACCAAAATCTATAATTTAAAATTTGAGAGACTAAAACTAAAATAAAAATAAATTTAAAGGACTAAAATTTGTATTATTCTTAAAATATATATATATATATAAACAATTTTTTCAGTCACACGCAAAGAGCCAACTAGGACCACCGGCGCGACAACGCCTGCAAAGAGGCAGATGGAATCCATAGCCCATTTTACTTCTTATTTACGCGAAAAGGCAATGTCATCGATGCACGACATTTTTTTAATGCATTCCTGTAATAAAATCAAGAAGCCAATGACCAATACACATTCCTGAATTAAACGGGAACTAACTAAATAACGGGGTTGGTCTAAGTGATAAAGTAGTTTGGTATTGCTTAAACGAGATCTCAAGTTTGAGTCGCGGGTCAGATCCAGATATAATCAGAACAAAACTCCGGTAAACTAGATGGACAAAAAAAAAAAGGGAACTAACTAGAAAAATCGAGCGTCATTAATCAACTCAATTATTTTTTCCATGTCACCTTATTTAAAATTCTTATAGAAATGCCCATTATTCCAGTGGTAAAGTCATTATTACCCTGCACCTCATCGGTTTCTCCCAAAGGCATCTCTTTTGTTTAACGCCGCTGGCTGGCCCAATTCACATCATGAAAGCTCCTCTTGAGAGATGAGCAAACAAAATACAGGGATACCTTCACGAGAAGGAACAAAATATCGTTTTCATGCAAGAAAAGTAATGTTTTTATTTTAAATTATTATTAATTATTGATTTTTTCCTCCCGACACAGGAAAGAATAGAAAAGAGAAGGGAAGAGAACTGGGTCAGAGTCAGGGCTTGTTGAATTATTTTCTTTACAGCGTACTGTATTAGCAGAATAGAATAGAAAAGAAAACTGAAGATTGGATTTTGAAAAGGAAAAAAAGAAAAACAACTGGGGGGACAGGCGCGAGGGAGAGAGAAGCGTATGTTTTTTTTAACCCGCAACGCCAGCGGAAGGAGGATCTGAAAGCTTCGTACCAACAAGCGTGACCCCAAAAAAATGCGAGGTATGAGCATATGATTCATCTTCATCTTCTTATCTTTCGGAACCCTAAGTTCTCTTTCCGTTGCCACTCCTTTTGACGCAATTTGACTTCATCTGTAGCACGATCCACTTATCTCACTCCCCATTACCTTCTGCTATCTGCTGTCGATAATTCGCGTCTTTTGAAAACTCTCGCCATCAATTTCTGTGGGTTCGTTTGAATTGAACTTCTCCTGCATTCTCTTGTTTTTGTTCTAGAATTAGAAACTACCCTAGGTACTGAATTTGAGTCCATGTTTGTTTTTGGCTGTAACTTTTAGTTGACTCTGCTGGGCATTTTGGGCTATAGTGCTTTTGGTTTTAGTTAGACTCAGACAGTATCGCAGAAGGTTGATGATTTCCTGCTTGGAATTATCAGCATGAAACAGCTCTTTAATGTAGGCAGAAGAAAGGTTTCTTTACTTCCGGGAGTTTGGCTTTGTGCGATAATTATTCTATTTGTGAATGTCGACAATCCTCTGTGTCCGTAATCCCATTTTCTTTCTCGAAGCGAAGGAATAAAAAAACTCAAGTCAATAAGATATCAAGTGTAACAATGTCGAAGAGGCTGCGTGAAGTCTCACTGAATTCCGAGTCGTATGAGTTGAGTTCACTATCCTCAGTTGATAGCTGCGCAGCTCAGAGTTTGTTTGCCAAAGTGAGCAGATAAACTAATGTCCAAAGGATTTTACTTTTGCACCTGTAGGGTATTAAATATTGAGATTGTCTCATCACCTTTCTACTATAAGTCTATAACTGCAATAACTCTTCCATTTGAAAATTTCATGAAACATTTTGTTTAACAATATGTGGTAACGAGGACTATACGGTAGTTAATTTCTTCTACTTACTCTAATGCCATTGTGTATTATGTCTCTAACTTGGTATACTGCGCTGTGTAGAATGATGAGTAGACTGAGGTGAAATGATTTGGAAGTAATTGAAGCTGTGGGAACAAAATGCTTAATGTTTCTTGTTGTGATCATAGACGTAGCTGTGGTGTCAAGTTTTCCTCCATCGGAAAACTTTATTCTTTTACCAATGGCAGTTGATACAAGTGGTTTGGCATTTGTTTCTCTTAAGTTAGGTATTGGGTTTAAGGAGGGGGAAAATTATCACGAGGGGAGTATTTCACTCGTGTGGTCTTACATGACTCAGTTTAGATTTAGATAGGGCCCGATGTGGCTTTTGGAAGCCAGTTGGTATGCCTGAAAATAAAAATAATTATCCTGTCATATCCTGCTGTGTTTATTTTATTCCAGAGAACTGCTTATGTTTGAAATTTTAGAAAGAATATAGATTTAAGATTGAATTCTGGAAATTTTACAAGTCCGCATGATACGCAATGCAGTTAAACAAATTTTCTGGTTTTGAGGTGTTTACATACTTGTGCTTATAAATTTCAAAGCCCAAATGGGCAGCATGTTACAGAAATAGAGATTGAGTGGAGATTAGAGGCTGCATTTAATGTTGCCTTGGAGAAATTAGCAAGACATATCTTCCCATTTTAACCTTACTCTCAGTATGTGATGATAACTGACACCTTCGTAATTTAGCTATGGGTAAAGATGGCATCTATTTTCTGTTTGCAATGCCTGCTTCGCTATTTGTATGTCCGTTTGTCCATTATTTCTGTATTTTTTGTCATGTGATTATTCTTGATGTAGTTCAGTAATTGTGATTCATTTAACTAATGAATGACTGATTTTACTTTCCACCAAAAGAAGAACTGTATTGGTAATTTTAACACCCTTTGATGTTTACAGGTATATCCCCTGACCAAGAATCAGTTGGGTCTGGGACAAAGAGGTCTAGTGTATCATCAGGCAGCAGGCCTCGAAATCAGAAGGAATTTTTCTATAGATTTCTTGAGAGTGACAACTTGACTGAAAAACTTGTGGACTGGTTTGAATCTCTAGCAGAAAGATGTGCACCAAAACAACATGCCTTCGATGTTCCTTTTGAGCTGATAGAACTACAAAAATTTGATTATGCACTGGAAGGCATTTCATTTCAACAACTAATACGCATGCCTAATGCTGTTCATGCTTCTACATCTGATACTGTAGAGGCTACTGCTTATCTTGCAATTGAAGATTTTCTGCATGCAAGCGTGAAGGGCTTATGGGAGGCTTTTTGGAGTCAAGATGACCCCATGCCTTTTTCAGTGGCCTGTCTGTATAATTCCAACATGAAGTTTTATCAGGCTGAGAAGGCAATTGCTAATGGAAAGCTTGGAGGTCTTTGTGCTACTGGTATACTACTCAATAATCCTAGACATCCCCATGGAAAATGGGATCATGTCCTTGAAATAGCTCTTTTAAGGCCTGATATCAAAAGTCTGGAGGGCAGGGACTCCAGGCCATCTTCATCAATTCTTGGGGATGCTCTTTTCTGTGCTCTTCGCATGCTCTTGGCTAGAAGTTTGAGCAGGCTGAATTTCTTTGAGGATCCAAACACAGTCTTTGTTGTTCTAGTTGATTCTCAATATGGTGGAGTTGTAAAGGTTGAAGGAGATGTAAATAAACTAAATTTTGATACAAATAATGTTTATGAATGTGCAGCTGAATGGGTGAAAAATCATTCAAGAATTGCTGTTTCTCCCATTGATAGAATCTGGAACAAACTCGGAAATGCAAACTGGGGGGACATTGGTGCTCTACAGGTGCTGTTTGCAACCTTCCACAGTATAGTGCAGTATGCTGGACAACCCAAGCACTCTATTGAGGATTTAGCTGCTGATCACAGTTTGCGTCTCCAAACGAGAAGAGTGGATAGGCAATTAGGGGATACCAGTGTGAATGAAAATGGTCTATTCCGACATCAGCAGAGAAGTGTTTCCCCAGAAATTGTTGAAGTTCGTGAGGATTCTGTGAGAATTGAGCCCAAAGAGTCAATGAAGTTAGAAGTAGGATCCGTATTGTGGCTGGAGGATTCAGATTTGCAAAAGGGTTATCAGATAAAAGAAGTCATCACCACTGGTGAATTGACATATTACATTGCATCTTATGTTGAAGAGCCAGCAAAAAATCTTTTTCTGTATGTGGGTTCTCATCTTCTGGAACCTGCTTGGGAAGATATGAACTTGTGGTATCAAGTTCAGAGGCAGACAAAGGTATTGACAGTAATGAAACAGAAAGGTCTTTCAAGCAAATATATCCCTCAACTGAGTGCATCTGGTAGGATTATTCACCCTGGTCAGTGTCAAAGACCTAACTCAGGTGGAAATTGCGACCACCCTTGGTGTGGGACTCCTATTCTTGTGACCAGTCCTGTTGGTGAAACAGTTGCTCAAATGGTGAGCAAAGGCCAATTTGGCTCGGATGAGGCTATTAGATGTTGCCATGACTGCTTATCAGCACTCTCAACAGCTGCTTCTGCTGGAATTCGACATGGGGACATAAGGCCTGAGAATGTAATTTGCGTAAAGTCTGGTGTGAGGCATCCTTATTTTGTTCTAATTGGTTGGGGGCATGCAATTCTTGAAGATAGGGATCGCCCTGCTATGAACCTTCATTTCTCTTCAACTTACGCACTTCAGGAAGGAAAGCTGTGTTCGGCTTCAGATGCAGAAAGCCTAGTGTATATGCTTTATTTTTCATGTGGTGGGGCCTATCCTGAACTAGATTCAGTTGAGGGAGCACTGCAATGGAGAGAGACGTCTTGGTCAAGGAGATTAATTCAGCAAAAGCTTGGTGATATCTCTACAGTGCTGAAAGCTTTTGCTGACTATGTTGACAGTCTGTGTGGAACACCATATCCCATGGACTATGATATATGGCTAAGAAGGCTGAGGAGAAATATTCATGATGGAGATCATGGAAAAGAAATCGATGCTACCGGCTAGGCTTTCTAATTGATTCCAACTCCAGGAAAGAGCACTGTTGATCATCTATGACATGTTTCTCATTGCAATGATTGAATTTTTTGGTGGTAAATAAAACTTGGAAACCAATGGTTTCATACTTTGATCACATAAATCTGATCGGAGGCATTTGGGGAGCATGAGATGGTATACGATGTATACCTGTGCCTGTTGAGGAGCTAAAGCATCAAATCACTTTTGTTTTTTTTGTTTTTTTCCTTTACAATTTTCTTATGAGATTCCTATCAATGTAAGCTATATTGATAACAATATTCCTTTTGTAAAGATAATAGGTCTTTTGGCATGCCCTAGTGGTTCAAGACTGGTTTGAGCGATTCATGCTGCACTGTGGGTAGTCATTTTCTGTAAATGGGTTGGTTTGGTGTTCTTGGAGGTTTCAGATCAAGCCGCTTAAACCATCATTGCTTTTCTGTCATGTTATTTTTCTTCCCTTACTCAAATTGATCTGTCAGGATTTGGACTTATTGAATGTTATTCACTCGTTCAGAGTAGAGAGAGGTAGTTTTAAATTTTTGCCCTTACATTTTTCTTGGAATAGTTGCCCATTGAGGGGGACAAAGCTTGGTTCAATCTATATTGCTAATGGTCCTACGGCCTGATAACGCTGACTTGTTCTTGTGTGTTTTGCTTGTTTTTTTCAACCCATAAAGCTTGCCTTTTGTAATTAAGAAAACAAAAGAATAAAAACAGACGTGAGATATCAACCATTCATCCTGCCCTTTCGCTTTTAGCTTGCCCATTTTCCATGTATGAGCGGCATTATCTCGCCATGGTCTTCCGGCATGTTTTTCTAGGGGGTCTAATGCTTTCGAGACTGTTAACCTTGATATCCATAGGGAAATAAACCCACCAGCTTCACGAAGCTAGCGGCGTGCAAAAGTTACCTTGAACATGCAAAGGTGAGTAGGAAACTTGCACCCTTTTGCCAACCGAGTTTTTCAAGCATTTGCTAACCTATTAGGCAAAAATGCAATACATGGGACCAAATCATGCATAACTGTTGACGGCATGTCACTTTCTATTGATGTAACAGGTAGTTGATTAAATGTTTACGTAGATAATGAACTTGAATAAAATTTTTTTTTTTTTACTCTGCTAATCTGCATCCATTTCTTCAAGGGCTGCTTTGGCCGCCGCCTTGGCTTCTTCTAACAGCTCATCTGGGACCTGTAGACGGTTATAATGAAATATGTTATTTACGGGCTTGCAAACGACAACGATAAGCCGTAAATGCGCACAAATAATTGTTACACTAGGGCAGTGGTGACCGGCAATTCACACAACACAACATGAGGGTTAGGGCGTTCCTCTCGATGAAGCTAGGGACAATTTGCAGGACGCAAACAGAGGATTATAAAACCAACAAAAAGCAGAAATCCATAATCCACGGACTAAGCCATTTTGGATTGAATTCTTGTGCAATGAAATAAATAAGATGATAAAATAGTGATGCCCTAGCCGAATCTCATGAAGAAGGTGCTGTGCTGTAATGCAAGAGGATGGGCCAGCTCCAGATATGATTCGTTTCCCTAACCATCATCTGACTGTCAAAAGCCATTTCATTTCCTACTCTCCTTGGTCCTAAATATAGAAGTTAAATAACTCATTTATAGGTATTAAAAAATTTAGTTAAGTTAATTATCTATAAAAATTGTGCATTAGTGTCCCCAAAAAATCCCCTTAAATTGTTTCCATCCAAAACTAGTCCCCTTAAGGGAAAACTCTATTTAATTTATGCAATCAATAGCGATAATTTGGAGAAAAAATATAAATTTAAAAGGCAAAGTAGATAAAGGTCTCACATTTAGGACTAAAACAAACCCTCAAATAGAAATTGAAATTCAACCACAAATTGCTAGATAAGTAAATGAAAAGGCAACAAATCCACAGATCTTCGCTAATCGCTAATTGCAAATAAAACCACATACACCCAACATCTTAAATGACAATTTTATCCTTAGCAGGATGAGCATTACCTTTTGATGTTGGCGGTTTGATTCATCACAGACCCAGCTCATTTCTAGCTCAAAGTCTTTATCCTTAGCCTCATCATGCACTCCATATATACTGCACGGCAGCATCATCATCATCATCATCATCATCATCATCATCATCATCATCATAATAATAATAATAAGGCATATTTTTTGCAATTAAAAATTTAATTATAGCATTCAGCTTCGATAGAAGATACAATTTCTGTATAAACAAATTCTCCCCTATTGAAGTAACAAAATCAATCATTTACAAGGTTAATCATCCAATAGAACATTTATAATGATTAATTACAGAAACAAAACAACTTTCAGTACCCCTATAACACAAAGAAACTCAGAAGCTCAAAGGCCACAGCCATTGCCGAAACAGGTAAATTATCCCAGGCAGTGGTCAGAAAATTATCACCACTTTTCTCTTGATGGATAAAACTTTAGTTTGGTCCCTTGATAGTTGACTTTTCAGGGATTCCGATATGGACAAGCAAGTACATTGTAAAGCCTGAAGCTTTAACGTGTATACTGAATTCCATAGCTTTTGGACAAATGTCATTGAATTGCAGTACATCGAAAAACTGCACCATCTCATGTTGTTCTTCCACTAATTATAAGTTTATAACCACTCTTCCACTATTACATTCATTTCCCTAACGATTTAAAAGTTTAAGCCAAGATTTTTATCATCCAATACTCATAGCATAGAACAGAACACAAGGCCACAAACTCACAAAATTCCAGTATAAAATGTTACCAAGTATAGATGACATAGATAACATTGTAAATTGACAATAAAATTACTCAAATACATAATACATACTACTTACATCTTGGCTACTTCAATAACCCCTTGTCGGCAAGTCATCTCAGAAAGCTTTAGCTTTTCGATCTCCCTGCCAAGCATTATAATAACAATTGAAAAACTTACCATCACACTGAAACAAGTTTGACATGTTCTGGTTGCTTGAGAACAAGGGCATAACTACTATAAATGAATTTATATTAAGGTTTCATCATGTGGGTTTCAAAAAAATGAATTCTATCATGTGGAACAAAAGAGAAGCAACTGTATACTTTATTGCATTAAAAAGACAGATAAGCAAATTTAAATGTTTGGGGATGCATCTGATAAGAAATGAGTACTAGCACAATGAATTAACGAATCAATTGCACTCACGTTTTAGCAGCCTGTCTACCCTTTCCAATTGCAGCACCAAAATACCTCTAGGACAAATACCAAACATGTAAGCACGTAAATTACAGATGAAACTGTAGTAAAAAGAATCTTAATGAAAAAGGAAGTATCAATCGTACAACAAATAGCAATAAACAAAAGTGGACTCACAAAGGAAACACCAGAAGGTTCAACCAAGTACAGCTGTGGTCCATCTCTGTCATAACCTCCTAATATGACACCACAACCAAATGGTCTGCAGCAACATTATTATTCTCTCAATTAATTTAAATGCGAGGAATACAATTTGAAAGTGAGCAGTGAATGACAGTCAAATCTTAATAAACCTGAGCCACCAATATAGCGTGCAAAGATGCACATAACTAGCCACACGCTCAGCAAGTTCCTTAACAGGAATTGGTTCACCATACACACTGAAAAAGAATAATAAATCTAGGTGAGATCATTTCTTTCCATAAGTTGAACAACATATATCAAGACCTAATACTTTAATTTACATCACTAGCACATTGAAACTACAAGACAACACATTAAGTAGTGTCCCTAGGACGAGGACTTCAAATAAATTACTATTGGCTTTGAGATTCAACAACCAGACTCCACAGATTAATTGTTTAAGATATATGGATATATTTGTATGTTTGTAACATTCTAAGGGTGAAGCATCATGTTTACTGTCATTTTCGGACAAGCTAAACCGTACATGCTGATACTATATTCTGTCTGTTAGCTTAGAGAACTGTCGAAATATGTGGACGTCATTCCAATTGTTTCTTTATATGCTCTCAAAAACCAAAACTTATTTAAGCAGGGTAGGAAAACAATGAAAAGTGATGACTTTTCCCACCTGCTATTTATTTCTCTTGAGAAGGATATATAGAAGACTACAGAGAACTAACAGAAAGAAAACCTAAAAAGTGAGAACTGTGTTTCTATAGAGATATAATAAGTCTGCGTATGTTTTATACCAGTGCTACATCAGGGTGGAAACTAAAGAATGTAGGTAGTTGATGAAGACATATAAATATGAACACAAGAAGTGAAAATAAAGGGGGAAGGGAATCATCCTAAGATGTTGCTGGAATACAGAGCAAACCTATCATAGTTAGTTGCCTCAGACTTAGCCCTGGCAACAATTTGTCTCCCATCGGCAGCTAATCCAGCCACAGCCTAAGATTGGAAGAACAGTCATGATTACACGAAAAAGAAATTTAGAAAAGAAAGAAGAATACTTAATCTCTGACTGGGACAAAAAGGTAAACTACTAAGACCACAGAGAAAATCCATGTTCAATTATGCCAGGGCAATAAAGCAGCTAAAAAGTAATAAAAGAAAGCACATGTTAAAATTTAAAAAAATTAAGTATTTACAATGCTATATGTATGTACTAGCTTCTGTAGCCACGAATTTCTCCTTAACCACATTTAGTATTAAGATTCGCGTGGCTTCTAATACAGTGTATAGACATGCTCATGGACGGATTTCCTGCCCCCCCCCCCCAACAATTTAGGAGGATTTTTCTGTCTTATTATAATATTTTTTGGGTGAATATTCATTGTTATATTTCTGCTTTGTTCTTTGGCCATGCATTAATGAGTTTTATTTTCTCTTTCTTGGTTATTGTCCCGTAAGTAGATGTACATAATGAAATTCAGAAGAATAATACACATTCAAAGCTCTTTCTTCATCATGCATAGAATGAGTCTTGTTATTTTGACATGATCGGGGATCCCGAAAGCACTACCATCAGCAGCGTATAAAGCATGGATTCTGTTAACATTCACACTTCACTAACTCATACATGCCTTGCATGTCAAACATGTCTCTTTAATTACATTACATGCGGTTATTAAATGATTCGACGGAACGAAAGAGTATTACCAAAAAAAAAAAAAAGAGTACTGTAGACAATATAGTACCATGCCCGAGTGGCGATGAACAGAGTGTATTCTTCTATTGGAACCCGTCAGCATCATCTTCGACGGAATAAGCTTCTCCACCCCCTATAGTCCAGGAAAAGCTCAAAAACGAAGAGGCATGGATACTGAAAAAAATGAGCTTAGCAAAATCGAAGTATTTACCATCACAATCCCGTCTTTGCATTTGATACCCACGACGGTCCTGCCAAGAAAAACAAATCCGTGCATCTTAACGCCATCATTCAAGTTCTTCGCAAAAAGGCTAAGCAACATTTTACCCTAATTGAGTCAGGAAAACCCGGCGAAGGCTTCACTGTTACGAAAGTAAATTTTCATGCAGTCCTAGGTAGCGATTACACACATTAAAAATCCTATTTTGTTTCTCTCACAGCATTTTTCCACTGAACATACACAAAGAAGAAAAGTGAAAATGCAGGAAAAGGAAGCAAACTGAGCAAAAGCAAGGTACCCGCTATTGTCGACGGCCTTGGCAGCGTATTCGATCTGGAAAACCCGACCATCAGGAGAGAATGTAGTGACTGATAAATCGTAACCTGTTCCAATGCTACTCATGCTTCCAAACGATCAACTTGTTCAAAATCTACTTTGTCCGTCTTATGCCGCTTACCCGGGCTTCTTCGGCACCGCAAGAAGCAAAAGGGCGAAATGTTTTTCTTCGGACTCAAGAAAATGGCTAAATTTTATCACGGTGGAGAGTAAATGTGAAAAATTGCATTTATGCCTCTTACCTTTCAATAAATTTCACATTGGTCCCGAAGGTTCTGCCATAAGCTCTCCTGGTGTCCTGCAGTAAATCATAATCAACTTTCAATAAATATAGATATCATGCTTAAGTGCGATGTTAATATATTTGTGTGTGTTTTCAAATTTAAAAAAAAAGAATGGATGAATGTATTCCAATTCCACGGGGACTCATAAAATAAGGAAATAAAAAAACTATAGGCGAATATATTCCGAGGGCAAGAAGGAATGTATAAATTGTTAGCACCTTTCCAAATCTCCAGCTATTTTTTTTTTAATTATTATTTGCATTACATATATCTTCCATACATTATTACTACAGTTCACTATAATAAAATATTACTCGCCTATCAGGACTGTTTCTTTAGTTCAGAATATAAATGGTTGACAGGTTTGTCGAGCATTAATTATTTTGACAAACGCGAAAAAAAATTATACTCTGGAATAAATTTAATGAAAAAATTAACTTCAACCAATTTTTAAAATATGGGTAAATAATTGAGTTAACTGAGCTAAGTGGACACTGCCATCAAATTTTCTGTGCAACGCGGAGGCAAGATATCTAGATATTATTATTGATCAACATGGGGAAGGAAACGAAATCCAGCACATATGAAGATAACATTCCTCGAGGCTCGAACCAGCAATGTTTCATGGCAATGGCAAATAGTGAAGAACGAATCTACTAAGAAGCCTGGTTCGAGCATAGACTATATAGAGTGCCATACACAGGGATTCCGTCTGCTTCAGAGGATGGGGCGGACTATGCTGCTCGTATCAGACTTCATTTTGTCATTCATGTGGGTATGCTCAGGGGTTCTGATTAAGCTGGTGGCAAACAAATATCTGGGATTGAGTCGTGAGCCACTCCGTGAGATCGTGAAGATTGCGATCGTCATTGCTAACATGTTCTTCTTTGCGTTTCTCCTAATCATTACCCGTGGGGGCGCCTACAATCCACTCACTGTTTTGGCTAATGCTGTTTCGGGGGATTTAAGCAAATTCCTTTACTGCGTTGCTGTTAGAATTCCTGTTCAGGTCAGTAGATTGTGAATTAGTTCTTCTGTTTTCTTTAATCATTTGAAAAAAAAAAAAAAATTGACTGCAAACACTTGTCAACTACATCTTTTCATATCTGCAGCGTCCAAAACCATCATTTTGCTAGAATTTAGAGGCCTCGCTTCTTTAGTCAACTGCTTGACTGCTATTAATCCCCCCTCTCTCACGAACATTCACAAATCCACAGACTCCCACGTTGATTTTACACAATAAATGTATATCAAACGCATGTCAGCTGAAGATAAAACCATAGTGATTGAAGTCACTATCATTTGTGGAGAGCTGTACTGCATCAATCTACATGTGACCTGGTGACGGGTTTTAGGACGAAAAAAAAAAAATACGACAGTGTTTTCTGACAGAAAGGTTCCTACCATGTATGCATTTTAGTTGCGAAAGAGGGGAAAATCCTGAGTGGCCTGTTTATAAACTGATTTTTCATCATAAGTGAAGATCTCTAGCAATCTTGAGACCACATCAATTGATGAGATAACCATCCAAGAAACCACTTACCTTATTTGAAAGTTGTACGTGTACAAATCATCGTCTCTAGTTTCTGCGGTTATTGTGTGGCTGAAAAATTTTTCTTATCATGCATCTCATTCTCAGGATATAATATCTTCGGCAAAAAACTTAAATTGAGGATCAGCATTTCCATGGTTATGGTTCTGTTCCGTTCTTTTTCAGGTGATTGGATCTATTATGGGGGTCAAGCTTATGATTGATACCTTTCCGGAAGTAGGACGGGGACCACGTTTGAATATCGACATTCATCGAGGTGCTCTGATAGAAGGAATCCTAACATTTACAGTTGTTACCATATCACTTCGGCTTGGCACAAAAATCCCTGAAGGTTTCTTCATGAAGACCTGGATCTCCAGTGTCTGCAAGCTAGCACTTCACATATTTGGTTCTGATCTAACTGGTGGTTGTATGAATCCAGCCTCTGTAAGAACTACTATATCTTCCTGATCTTTCTTTCTTTTTTTTGGTACATAAATCACACAACAAAAAACCCTTCTTTTTTCTGATCAGAAACTTTAAATCACTTGTTCAGGTAATGGGGTGGGCTTATGCTCGCGGGGATCACGTAACCAAGGAACACTTCGTTGTATACTGGATTGCCCCTATGGAGGCCACTGTACTGGCAGTATGGACCTTCAAATTGTTAGTACGGCCTGTAAAAGAAGACAAATCAAGCGCAAAACATAAATTACAGTGATGGATAGCCGGTGATGTAACATAAAGCTATGCTCACCTGACGAAGTAAAAGAAACGAAAAGCAAGGGGGATTAAAATTTAAAATTAAAATGAACTCGAGAGAGATTGGATTAGAACTTAGAAGGGAGTCTAAGGTGAAGTGATGTGAAAGGAATATAGCAAAAAGAATGATACAAGGGAAAAGGAGGGAATAGGTGTCACTTGTTCCCAGAGCAAGCTTGAAGAGACAAGGCTGATACAGTTAATATCAGGGCGATCTACATTATAGCGAGTGAGAACAATTGCGTCATTAATTTTCTTTCTTAATGCTCTGGATTTGATGCGTAATTTCCCACCAATATTTGACAATATCCATTCTTTAATGATGCACCCATTCTTAATAGCCTATGTATCATGCATGAGCTTTCAATTGCAAATAACATGATTATATAATTCTTCCTCCTTTTCCAGCTCAATCCTCTTCATCTCCTCAACCAAAGGAATCAATTATTCATCTCCTCTTAATATTTTTGGTCAATAATCATAAAATTAGCTGCAGTAAAATGTGACATGGGGGGAATCCTACACCAATATGCTTTCTTATCAGTAGAGCTGGTAATACAGGTTGGGCTTACGGGCTCGGGTTGGCAATATGCTAGCCCGCACCGTTTTGAGCTCGCTCCGCCGTGGGCTGGCCCGCTTTTTATTTATTTATTTAATTTTTCATATAATTCCTAATATAGTTAAAATATTTTGACCCTCAAATTCCACATGAACAATTAAACATTACTTCTTTCATATCATTGCATAAGTAATTAAACACTTTCTATATTTGTGATTCTGTGTATAGTTATATGAAGATCGTCATCCATCTTTTATTTTTCATTTATTTGTTGTGTCACTATAAAAGCCTTTATAAAATTAAATAAACATGTGATACTTATACATTTATACATAAAATATCTACTTAATTAATTAGGATAAGAAAACTAAATTACTTTGAATAAAAAACTAGTTAAATTAATTACTTATAAAAAATATATTAGTTTTTAAAAATATATTCTTAAATTATAAATTAATTTTCACTTTATTTTATCATAATTCACTACTTACATTCAAGATTCAAAACCTAATTTTAACATTTCAAATTAAACTCAACCTATATTAAAGATAATAGTTTTTATTTAAAAAAAGAAAAGAATATGTAGGCGGGCTCATGCCAGTCCGCCAAGGTGCGGGCTACTTCAGTCCGCACCACTTTGGGCCCGCACAGCCGCGGGCTGACCCATATCCGTATTGTCAGCCCGCATTACCACCTCTACTTATCAGTAATAGGAGATCTAAGTGAAAAATCTTGTATTACGTTAGAAGCCACCAAAGTCATTGTTTTAAAAGTTTTCAGGGATCAAATACGCTTGTAATATTTAGTATTACCATATTCATCGTCATCACAGAATACCCAGTCCGATACCATATTAACAGCCATAACGGAGTACCCGGTTCGAAGGCGATGTCCATGGACATGGGCTTGAAACAATTCTAAACACCGAAAAAGAAGTTAAGAAATGGGTTGGTAGCATTAGTATCAACGTACTTTGTTTTTCCTTTTCTTCCCTTTTTAAAGGATTGAACAGAGGAAATGGTTCTCTCTGACTTTTAAGCTCATTGGGTGAATGCCCTCGAATAAACTTAAAGTCAAAAATAAAAGAAAACTAGGGACATCCAACTAACGAGTGAACTAATGGACTCTATTGTCACAAATAATACACAAGACAACATTTCAAAGTTTTCTCAGTGCTGTGTACTCCTCGCTACGTTTTTCACACCAATAGCACTCAGATGAACAAGAAGAAGGGGATTATGAGGGATTTATGCCTGCTCAGTACACAAGCTGTGGTTCAAACTCTGCAAAATCCACAGATCCGGACTCTATTGGTGGCATTAAATATGTAGCCAAGAGCTCAGATGCCAAGCCCGCAATTAGTGGGATCCTCTTCAAGTTCTTCACCAAGGGAATGTCGTCAGTTTCACCAACAGCAACAAGCTTCTGGTTTATTTCCACCATTCTATCCAACTTCCGCTTGAACTCGGGGTTCTCCACATCCAGAACCGCTGGGAAAATCCTCGCTGTGGTGCGGTTTGTCTGCAAATACAGCAATCCAAGAATGCAGCTTTAGTTATTCTCTGAGCTACTTGCCTTGTTCTATGATGCTAAGAATATGGTTTTAGTTTTATAACGGACTAATCCACAAAACTCTGTTGCTACAACCATGAATTGCTCAAACTTATTAACAGAAGGTGACAGTGAAATACTGAAATTTATATTTGCAACAATGCTTTCTAAAGTAGGATGCAAGAACATGTAGCATAAACTTACTTCAATGATGACATGCATGTCAAATTCTTTGGTGTCCAACCCAATGCCTTCATAGAAAGCTGTGCGTTGACAATCGTTCAGGTACATGGTGACATAGACCTGCAGGATAAAATTGAGAGCTAAGTTTTAGTACCCAGAGATCGAAAAATAATGACCAATCTACTATGAAGACATTTGGCATAAATAAAAATGGCAACAGATCGTCGGGTGTTTTAAGGTGAACAAGATTTTGCATCTTGGATATGCTTGCTGTTAGATATCCTCAAGTATAACTATAGATACAGTTTGATTAATAGATACATAAGCATGCTAAGCACATTTTTCAGTGGAATCTACTTCTAATATGCTTTGTATCTATCATCAATGAACTGATTTTCTATCAGATAATATCTTTGATATTCGTTGCACACTCTTCCCCTTCTCAATACTGCTCTTCAAATAGCAACTTCACAAGGCGCGATGACTGGCACAAAGTATGAAGGTTTCAACACAATACTGTAAAAGACATTGTGTGCATAGGCAAAACTCACCGATAAACAGAAGAAACGGGCCCACAACTTTGCCTTCCAGTCATTGAGAAATTGTGGCTGAGCTTTCATCAAAGCAGAGAAGAAGTCTCCGTGCCTGTTCTCATCCTGGCACCAGTTCTCGAAGTACTTGAAAATGGGATAACATTGGTACTCGGGATTGGCCTTGAGGTGTCTGTATATGGTTATGTATCTCCAGTATCCAATTTTCTCAGACAAATATGTTGCGTAGAAGATAAACTTTGGCTTGAAAAATGTGTACTTTCTAGCCTTTGTCAGGAAACCCAAGTCCAGCGCCAAATTGAAATCAGATAAACCCTTGTTTAGAAACCTGCATTAAATTTTTAACACTGAGCTCATACACCATCCAATTGATCATAAGAGGAAAAGAAAATTTCGATGGCAATTATAACTATCAAGTTGCGTCTTTACCCTGCATGCCTTGCTTCATCCCTTGACATGAGAGAGAAAATCTCAGCAACCACTGGATTGGTTTTCTGTAATATAATCATTAACAATCCAACCAATTTATCAGTCCAGGAATAGGAGACACAGAACAACACTAAAAAAGTTATTTTAAGATAAAGCATGAACTACATTCTCAAAGACATGGCTAATAGCTAATTAAGCCCCCACGTAGCCAAGGAAGCACCGATAATGATAGAGATTCAGCACACAGCGCAACAAGACACGACTAGGTTTTATCGGTGAACTTGTAGTCAAACTAAATTGAAGAGCAACATTTGCCACGTCCCAACTTCCTTTTATTTTTTTTTGGTCTTTTTGGTGAATGGTTTCAAAACTTTAGCAATCGTTTCCATCCTAACTAATCAGAACCTCGATTATCAGTTGAAAAAATCAAATAATAAAGTTGAAACCGAGCATCGCACCTTAAGCCTCCTTCCGAGCTCTTTGTAGAGAAGGAAGCCAGAGAATTCAGCAGTGCAAGACCTCTCAAGGAACTCCACGAAGATTTGCCTGAGAGGTCCTTCGATTTTATCAGCAGCCTCCTTGAACTCCTTATTCCTCACAAAATGCGTCTGGTTGTAGTCAGTCTTAAACTCCTGGAGCAGAGCTTCAAACTCAGTCTGGTTCAAGTTCTTGTTAATCTCCGTGTTGAAAAGTGTCTCCATCTCATCAAAGTCTGTGGTGTAGAACCTCGGCGTCAAAAGGGTCTCCTTGATGGCAGTTTTGTTACCTTTCTTGCTCGGCTTTGTGGGTGTAGCGGTGGATGAGGCAGACATTCTTACGATGCTGAACTTGGTGTATGAACCCATCCTTGGGTTCCCGAATTTGGGAGTAACATTGCTGAATTTGGAAATGGGTTTCACAAGAGCCATTTCTGCTGCCATTGATCCTCCGGAGGAAATTCTGCAGATTTGAGCTTAAAGACCAAGGAGTGCCAAAGGGAAGAAGTTGGAGTTATATCTTGGTCGGATGGACAGTCATCGCATTCCATCTCATCCGATGAAATCCGTGACCGTAAATCGAAATTTGACACGTGGCAGCTCTTGTGAGATCATTCTCATTGAATGATTGGCGGGGATAATTTCATTCGGATCAGATTTTGTGGCCCTCATTTATCTGCGTCTCCATTCTCGCGGTCTTCTCTTGGGATATTTATTTTTCATTTTCCGTATTTTCTTTCAGTTTTGCCCCTTCAACTTTTATCAGAGTCTAATGAGAAGAACATTACAAAGATTTATTCCCCGTATTAAAAGTGGTCTATGTTTTTCATTGACTTAGTTTATTTTAAAAAATTTGACAACCTTTTTCGGGAAAATTAATCTTTTGGTCCTTATAGTTTTCACTCATTTATAATTCAATTCCTATATTTTGACTCGATGCAATTCAATCCTTCTAGTTTTGACTTGATTGTAATTCAGTCTTTGAAGTTTGACTCGCTGCAACTGGTCCCTATATAATTTTATTTTTCACAAACACAATGACTAACTTATAAATTTGTGAAAAATAAAATTATATAGGGACCAGTTGCAGCGAGTCAAACTTCAAGGACTGAATTACAATCGAGTCAAAACTAAAAAACTGAGTTATACCGAGCCAAGGAGACTGAGTTACAAATGAGTAAAAATTATAGCGAGCAAGAGATTAATTTTCCCTTCCAATTCATTTCTTTCTTCGGGCAATAACCTAGCTCTTTGCAGGTGATATTTTCTCTGATCTTTCATGCGCGTATAGAGGATAAAACAACCCAATGAAGTAACAAGAAGCAGCAGTTCAAAATGGGAACCACATTTCGGCGATATGCTCGCTCTGCGTTACACTGTTACAGGACACCCTAAAAAACTTGTCTTTTCTTCGGTTCTGGGGTTAAGTGAAGTGAAGCGACCCCATTTGTAGTTTTCACAGGCACCCAACTTTTTCTAGGCCCTTTGTCCAAGATTTTTCTTTTGAGTTGATGGATCTTTTTAGCTATGTTCCTTTTTTCTTTTTTCTTTTTTTTGGTTTACAATGTTCAATGAATATTCTCTTGATTCTGAGGCCTGAGGTGAGATGAGTGGAAGATAAATTACATCCTGCTGAGTGAAATCTACGAATCGATGTAGTTTTCTGTCAAATGTGATACTTACAAGAGTTCTAAGTTTCTCCCTAGTAAATGAGCAAACATCAAATCTAGATCTTAACAAACGGCTGGCTGGAAGAATAGAAGCAAACCTAACAAAGCACCCATTTGGGGAACAACAAACTTTGTGCATTATTTTGAACAAAAAGTGTTGTTTTACAGCTTACAACAGTAACACTTGTTTGACCCTGGCAAGCATGAGAAGTGCAACGTCACTCTCTTCATTTTCGGCCAAAAATGGCATCAAATAACTTGCATGTAGCTTGCACAATGGATCTTCATCTTCACACGAATCACTATTTGCTGCAACTACTTCATGGTAAACAAGGAATCCACCGGCTGCAGCAAACCTGTTACAAATGTTTATCAAGGTCACTATTACAGAATCACAAATCAATTTTTTTTTCCTTCTTTTTGGTCACTATACAGGATTACAAAATTTGATTTTTATTCCTCTTGGTTTTGAGTGATATATTGAGTCTAGTTGCCAGTGGTCAAACTTTAAACTCCTGCACGTTCTTGCCATAGATCACTGCAGAATAACTTATTAAAATTTCAGAACTGGCAAAGTTTGGGAATCAAGAGCGAGGAAAAAACCTCTTAAGCTTGACAAAGCAAAAGCTGGCTCTGTGGCGCTTAATATGAGCTATTCTTCTTTATCATCAGTTTCCTTGGTCGCACTTGTTCTGTTGACATCGATGGGCCTTTGGGCTGATTCTCTGACTCCATCTCCAGCTTGGGAGCTTTGTGGCTCTTCCATTTCATCTTCAGCATTGATGCTATGGAAATTTAGCACTGTCGCGGCAGAAGTTCGAGCTGAATCTTTCATAATATCTAGCTCAGCACTGAAAAACGGATCATAAGAAGACTGCCCTTCATCTGGTAATCTCATGCTGAAATGATCATAATCAAAATTTCTCAAAATTTCAGGAATTGGCATATTAATGTCCTCTGCACGCATAGATCCCATTTCAAGGTCACTTTTCTCATGTGGTGTCAGAAATCCCCTGCCTCCAAAATTTGTGGTCACAGACTCAACCCTCTCAGGACGATAATCCAGCACAAAAGATCGAAAATTATTCCTTGAAGCGGGAATAGTGGAGCAAAATGTTTCGTTAATATTTCCCAGCATTCCCATATGGTATGGATTCCCCCTCTTATCATACCGATATCGGAAGTTCTCATAAGTTGTCTGCGCACCAACAAAAGTTCTAGTATAAGCAAGCTCGAACTAATAAGCAACAGTCTAGGAGTTAAAGGAAAGCAGTCTGCAAACGTGATGGCCAGTGTTGGAAGAAATTATCATACAGACAGGTGTTGTAATAAGCTGCTTATATCTCAAATGCTTGTCTTCATTAATATTAACCTAAAGAAACTCAATCAGCATAGAAGCTACACTGAACTAAGTGCCAACCACGTAAAAGCATTTTCGTCCAGTGACTTCTTTTAGACCTGTTAGATAAGGGCATTTCCTATAATTAATTTCAATTAACAAATGGTCTGTAGCAATGTGGCTTTTGTGAAATTAACAAGAATTCAGTCACCTAACATCTCAGGAATTATTAAAATTATAGATAAGACCACATGAAGCAGAAGGGAAAATGCATCTCAAAGAATTGGAAGTTCAAACTTTGGGAGGCAAGAGAGTCACCTGGTTTGTGCATATGAGATGGAAATGGAAGATTGTGAGGCCTCCAACAAACCAGACAGCTATAAAGCAGTATACTACAAGAAAATCTGATACATAATCACTTGCTATCCTCTTCCCAAATGAAATGTCACCCTGGGCCAGATTGATACAAGAAAACACGAAGACGTATATGCACAAGATGGTCGATGTTGAATAAACATGACGAAGAACCTATAGTTTCGCTGCAAAACAACCATCATGCACAAGAATAGTTATTTCCTGTAAGAAACGGCATCGAAAGAAACATGGGAAAGCCCATTAAAACAAACCATTCATTTTGCTAATTCGTACAAAATATAATAAAAATAAATACAACCAATTTAGCAGCCACATGAAAAATTCAGTTTTATTATTCTTTCCCATCGTCTCCATAATAAGAAGGGTCGGAGGGAGTCACACGCAGTAAGCCTTAGTAACAGTTGATCATCATAACCTCAACCAGATAGAAATTTAAACGGATGGTCCTAGAGTAAACTATGTCTAGGAAAGGGTGGGATCCATCGGCCCTCTCTCAACCAAGTCACTCTAGGCTTTCTCAAAGCAAAATAAAACAGTGATCTAAATTTTCCTGTCAGTCAGTCAAATGGTTTAGAAGTGTTAATTTCTACACCTGATAGGATTTAGGAAGCTTAGCAATAAAATTATACATTCCAGTAACTAAGTGTGCAGAACGTTCTAACAACTCACTCAGTAGATTCAAGGAAAATTATAAGTTTCATCTTCTGCCAAATGGCAATCATCATCCAAGTTTAAAGGGAGAGTCCAGAATCACTTTTATATTATGATTCTCTAAACTGGCTAACAAGCACCATAAAATTGAGGTTTGAATTTTCATACGAATAAAAAGGAACCTGATCTCTTTTTCAAATTTGAAGCGAACTTACAATTCCAATACACTGGCCGACCCAAGGACAGTGGTGATCAAATCTCTCGACACAATTGTTGCAGATGGAACAATGAGACGACCGAGGAGGGCGATAAAGCAAACATGTATCACAGAACTTCACTTTTACTTTATGACCATTAACAATTACATCTTTAGTTCGAGGCAGTTTCAGACGAGGGGTTGAACCATTAATCCACTCCATGGAAGTACTATGCATATCAAATTCTTCATCCATCTCAGGAGGCCTGGAATTCCTAGGGACAATTCCAGGATCTCTCCCAGAAGTCAATAAGAGGAATGTTAAGTCCTGCATAAGAGTTTCTATCAACTTTTACCTTCAACATAATATAATTATGGATCTCATCACATCATAAAATGAAATCATTCATATGTCTGGGGTTATGGGAAGTATCATTTTTGCCCCTGGGAGTCGGATTCATTTTAATTTTCTTGTCTTAGATGGCATAGTTATAAACTTGGAGAAATCCAAACTTCGACTGAGTTATTTGCAAGTACCTCCCTCAACTATGAAAGCTGAAAAACACCTCCATGCACACCAAATATCTGGATTAAACTCATTTGCTGTCTTAAACATACCATTTTTTTAAGGTGTAAATAACTACAATCCGAATCACATAAGCAGTTATTGCAAAAACAAATCAGCATTGAATTAAGCATACGAGAAATATAGTTGACAGGAAAGTGAGCAAATTAGTTCAAATCCGCGCATGTGAAGGTCAGGAAGGTACTTTCTCTTTCTTATTTTTCTGGGGGTATTTGCATGGAAATTAGAATGATGAAAGAAAAATGTTAAAGGTATTACTGTAAATAAACACAGATTACTTACCAAAACAGCGAGAAGAGAGCCTACAATCATTATAGAATACCAGAAACGAACATCAGCGGAGCGGTCTCTAGACTTCTGCTTTTAAGATATATCTTCACACAAAATGCAATTACAGGCCAACATTAAGAAATGGTGAGAAATATAGACCCTGCGTCGGGACCGAAGACCAGTCTCCCACCACAGAAAATTTTCTGGAATAAAGGCAAGGAAAAGTTGAATTAGTTAGTCGAACATACTCACTTATTAAATTGCTTGTTTTCAACCCAAACACAACTCCATGAGTGCTCTCAGATGGAACACTTATGGGCTAAGAAATCTATAGCCATGAAAATTCATCTATGGCTAAGACATTTTGATTACAAGACAAGATTAACTAAAGGCCTTCCAACTAAAGTTGCAACCAAGGACTTTAGGAATCACAGTGTTGATGTTGGTGGGCTCACAGTTCATCTGAAAATGTAGCTTTAGGAGGATAGGCATAAGGTATGAATTATCTAATCTCCCACATAAATTTTGTGTAAGCATGGGGAGGCATACTACCTCATGCAAGAATAGAATCTTTCCTGGAGGCTTACCGTATCAAATTGGCAAAGTTTGCATCACAACTTACTAGAAAAGTCGATTTTGCAATTAGAGCAAGCATCCATAAAGATGATTTATGTATGTCATCGATGTGCATGTCAAAAGTCCATCAATGCTCACTCCTTCCCCTTGGGGGAAAAAGTAGAAAAAACCCATGAAAATTGTCAGTGAGGTCATGTTTCCAAACTCGAGTTTCCAAATTGAAAAAAGGGACTAGTTATAATGAGTTCATGTTGAGTTTGGAATGTGATCAAACATACCTTTCCACATTACAAGCATCCCAACTAAGAGAACAATACAGAAAGCTGAAAAGGACTCACATTATTACCCCTCCAGACTTGGTAGAGTCTCCTCGGCTTCAAATTGGAAGACATACTGCCAGGTGGAGAAGACCCCACGTCTAGATTTCTATTCCCATGCATGGCAGCCACCTCTAATATCAAAATTGGTCTTATCTCCTGAGAAAATCCATACTCCAATCCAAATTTCAATCGAGAGGTCCTCTGACAGATTCGAATTCCTTTCTGGGTATCTCAAATTATAATCCTCCCTGGATCGGCAGTTTAGGTGACAATGCAGATGAGAGAAGAGAGAAGGGAAAGAGAAAAGAAAGAATATCCCTGGATCACAACAATTCACGAAAGAGCCTGCAAACTCATAGGCTCATGAAATTTGTCTCTGAGGAGGCGGATCATACCAAGACGAGAGTCCTCGTGTCCCTTTCTTTCTCCCTTCCAAGTTCATTTATTTCTCTCTCTCCCTTTAATCTGAACTGCTGGCACCTTGGCGTTCTTGGGTGCATGTTCCAATTCCTTGCGGCATTTACGCGGGTAACTTTTTCTATTCGTTATGATGTTAGTTGTGACATTTACAAATGGAAGCTAGAGCCTAGCCAGAGCACATTTCTTTTTTTTGTTTTTTTTAACGGTAAGCGACGGTACATCTTTTATTCCGTATATTATTATCATGAAAATATGTTTTATAAACCAATATTTGATACAATTACCTCAATCGTCTGTAGTAATTAAAAGAATTTCTGTTATGCATTTGTATAAGGATATTTTGCAGCTGTCTACAGCAGAGTATCCACATCTCAAGGAGATACTTATTCAATTGGCCCAAAAAAAAAAGGAAAGTAAAAAA
>NW_021632766.1:0-68021 GCF_004799145.2 Neltuma alba | reverse complement strand
CTACTACTTAATAACGGTTAAACCGTGAATTACATTTGGTAAAAAGCATTTTTTTTTTTTGCCTGAAAAGACAGTGAATTATAATAACCCACTGGGGGCCTTGATTAGCAGGGTGAGCTAAAATTAGCCCACTTGAAAAAGTGATAACCCATTTCATTCTAGGTCAACTCAACAACTTACCCTTTTCCCCTTTTTTTAACATTTTCAAGAATTTATAAATTTTTAAAATTATTAAAAATTGTATAAACTAAATTCAATTTATTTTAATTTCTTAAAGGTTATAAGTAAGTTACCCCCGAAATTTATAAATATAAAAAATATGGTTTATCTTACATAATTATTTTGTCAATATAAAAATGATTAATCAGTAAAAGTAAATGACATAACAAATGTAGAATCAAGTCATTGTGTTTAAATTAAATGAAAAAAGATAACTTTTTTTAAATGAATAATAAAAAATGCTAAAAAAAAGTGAATTGGTGCCATAGGTGGAGTGTCCGTGTCAAAGCAAACTGCTATTTCACCAATCTATTTATCACTTTTTAGTGGGTTGACTCAGCTCATATTACTAAGGTTTTACGAATATTAAATACATTCTTGGTAAAATAATTCATAAGATGAAAGTAAACTAAAAAATTATGTTTTTGGCTACAAATTCAATTAATTTAACTAATTTAAGGCCCTGCAAAAATTGATTTTAATTAAGTTATATGAAAAAGTCTCTAGAGAATCAAAAGTTAAACATGAGAGGTTGTTGGAATAAAACTTATTTTCAATTCATTTTGATAAATGATTTTGATTAGCTTATCAAATAATCTAATAACAAATTTTGTTCCAACAACACCTCATGCTTTTCTAACAACTACGTATATAACTCAATCAAAAACACTTTTTTTCTTAATGTTAAATAAGTGGCCCTGAAAACCAATTTAATTGGTCTCTGTGAGCTAACCATTGATGCCTTTTGTTTGAAGCATTGGGGGAGTATAAAGTTATAAAAATGAGTCTCTTTTCATTGGATTTTTAAACATTGAAAGATTTATAAATGAGTTTAGTGAAAGAGTTCTAACAGCATCGAAAAGCATTCTCAAAAGTATGGTAAATTGGTAATTTTTGTGATATTAATTGGCATGTTTTAGTACAAGTTTAGTAATACAAATTTTTGTTTTCAAGGTTAAATAGCATTTCATCCCTGAACATTTCTTAAGAAGCATTGGATATCGTAAATGAGTGACTAGAGTAATATCGTCTCTGAAATGTCAAAATCATTGCAATATCATCTTTTGACTAAAGAACTAGGAAACTTGTGGATCAAAAACAAATCTCAACTTGCGCTAATTGTTAATGTCAAAATATGATGCACATGTTTTGGTTAAATTAATATTAAAGTATGTTTAAAAAAGAAAAAACAAATAATTTCATCTTGTGAACCTACATGCCTGGCTTTTCTCCCTGTGGTGTAAATGTTATTTGTTGGATATTTATTTTCTAATTTGTTGTATCCAGAAGTGTATTAAGATATCCCTCATCAAATATCCGGCAGAAGAACGATCTTACGGCCAAAATTCTAAGATTGGACAAGGATATATAATTAGGAAAAATTAGGTATAAATCTCAAGTAAGTTAGTTAATTACTAATGGAAACCTGAATTTGACTCGTTATCAATAAATCCTTAAAAAAAAAAAAACTTGTGGAGAAACTGATTTTGGGTGGGGGGGGGGGGAATCAATTATGCTTATGGCTTAGCGTTTATCCGAGTATTTTCTACAAATTTTCCCATGATAAGAAAAAAAAACTTGTGAGGTTATTAGTAATAAATCAAGTTTATATTATTAATAATTCACTTTTCATCAGATACTTCAATGTAGTTTTTCATAAAAATTACATTTATCACAAATTCATGGCTCACATATGCGTGCAATCGAAAGCACAACTTGCATTATAGATTCCGCATAACAAGAGCCATGATTGCAAGGAAGTAACACAAAGCAATGTTTTCCGATTCATATTCCACTAAATACAGTGTTTGGCATTTCCAATTGTTAAAGCCACTGGATAGATAAGCCAAATAGCCAAACACACCATTCACGTGTTACATCTGATATCAAATACTTATCTGGTTCTTAATATAGAACCTAATTGTTGAGTTAGTTTTGATTCTAAATATAAGATTCATTTCTTATATTTATCAATTTTCTCTAAATTACCCTTATAGATACTCCCTCAACTATAACCGAATAGAAGAGGAAGATGGAGTATTAAAAAAGATGATTATAGTATTTTAAGAAAAACATGTTACATTTTTTATAATTAACTAACTTACCTAACTTCCGTAATCTAATCAAATTAGTTAAATAAATTTTATATTAAAAACTGAAGGAGTATGAGTTATTCCTAATTCACCCGTATCAACAAAGATGGTTAGAAATATTAAATTTATCATAAAATTCAAATTACTTTTACTATGATCTTTATTAACTAAACTTCAACATATTAATTTTTACTCTCTTTCATTATCTTTATTAAATTCGCATGTACGGGAAAAAAACTATTTAATAGTCCTCAAAATAACCTAATGCCTTATAAAAAGAAAAATACTAAAAACACCTTGTAAAAAATACCCATATGATACCGAAAGGAATATTCAAAGAGGAAGAACAAAAGGGGGAAAAAAGAAACTTTAAGTTGCACATTGCTCAAATAGTGAAGCGTGAGGCGCATGTGCGCGCGTTTCATGATCGAATTATTAATATAAAATACAAATGACAAATTTCAAAATCATATTGTAAACAAAACGGCTAATTCTTTAAACGGTATAACGCACTAAAAACATGTACAATTATTGTCTTCTTTAGGAGGAAGACCTGCTGAAAAAGGCCACTTTAAGTGCCTGTTTGGTTCAGTGAATCATTGGCAATGTAATGGAATGTAATACAATGTAATGGAATAGTAATTACATAAGTTTGTTTGAGACATCATTGAAGAAAGATGATGCATAGGCATAAAAACGTTTAGTTGGATTACAAAGAACATGATAATAGGTAAAAATAATGTATCAAAAGACAAAATTACCCTTATTTACATATACAAATGTATATACTCCTCCGGTCTTTAATATAGGACCTAATTCTTGAGTTGATTTTGGTCATAAATATAAGACCCATTTCTTATATTTATTAATTTTTTCTAAATTACCCTTACTGATACTCTCTCAACTAGAATCAAATAGAAGGGGGGAGAGAGTATTAAAAAAGATGATTATGATATTTTAGAAAAGATGTGTCACTTTTCTTATAATTAACTAATTTATCTAACTTCCTTAATCTAATCAAATTAGTTAAATAGGTCTTATATTAAGGACCGGAAGAGTATAATAATTTAAAGTTCTTTATTTTTTCTCCAAATATACATGATAACCCTATATATCCATATATATAATAATAAGTTCAAGCCAAAAAAAAAATAGAGTATGTAATACACAAACAAATATAATAATATATATATGTATGCTTTCCCAGTATCAAATTCTCCCTTGCAACTAATTAATACATACATACATATATATATCACCAAATATGTATCAATCATTCAACTAAAGTTTAGTAATAATATGTAGCAGTGTGTGTGATTGCCAATAATAAATCAAAACTTCCATGAAAGCAAAACAAAAAAGCCTTCAAAAACTGGAATTTTGAGAAAGAAAAAGACGTGACTTCAATGTAAAAGAAACATAACAGGGTTAATGAATGAAATATTAGTCTGGCAACGGACACAATGGCAGTAGCAACAAAATGGTTGCTGATGGAGATGATAACAGCAGCAACAGCGATGAAGTAGCGATGACTTCTGTTCCGAGGTGATAGCAGTAACGACAAAGACGATAGGAGTAGCGGCAAAGAGAATGGCTAAATGGGTAGGCTATCAATAGGGTTTATCTATGGGCATGTTGGTCAATTTTAAAAATTATAATGGCAATATTGTCTTTTTAGCTCGATTACAAGAAGTCTGTATCTCCATTCATCAGTCTTAGTAGTGTAATCCAAATACATTCATTTGATGTAATCAGGATTACAAAATGTAATCTCTTTTACATTACATAAGCCCAACCAAACGTATGAATCAACCCATTACACAAGGATTACATGTAATCTTCTCTCATAGAATCCAACCAAACGGGCTGTAAGATGGCATCGTTAGAACCAACCGAAGTTTGGCAGAAGCAATCAGAATTATTGCACATACGACCAAAAACACAAATTTTGCAACTAAATTTTCTATACACAAACTGGGAGTCTACACCTTCATCCCCATGGACCATACAACAAGAAGAACAGAGTTTGACAAAGGCAGATTAAAGCATACGAAACCAAAAAGGAGAGCAAAAGAAAAGCAAGAGCAGTGTCCTGTACTTTACAGTTATTTAACTATGAGTTGTACAACAACTGCATACTTCTTCATCCTATAAATACCTAAATGTAAAGATTGAATTCTATTTTTTGTTCCTTACCATATCTCTCTCATGTCGCTATTCACATGCCAGTTTTGTGTCGAAGCTGGTCAGGCAAATGGCAAAAGCCTGAAATGCTGATAGGGGATATCTATAATCCATGGTGAACATGTCCTTGCCAACCTTGCCAAACTGAAGAATGATCTTGTCGTGATCAGATTGCGAAGGCTGCGATGGCTGTGCTGGTGTCAGGCCACCCGGTGCAGGTGGTGAAGTTGCTGCAATCAGCTGAAAATTTTTTACAGATGCAACTGTCACCCTCCCCCGGAAGTTTAGGCACCAACATTGCAGCTGCTCATGCCACCTTGGTGCCTTGTTCTTAAGAACTAATGGTCTCTCCTTGCCTTCCTCCTCCTCGTTTCCGGGACCCATTATGTCCGAGAACCTAGAGCTGCTAAACTCAGTCGAATTGTCAATTGATTTTGAGAAGGATATACTTCTGAACGAATCCTCAAGGGAGCGGGGAAGAAGCTCAGGTTGGCCTGGGACAATGCCACCCGGCTCAAGAGATGATGTGGGGATTGAGTACATGGTACAGTGCATTCGACGAGGTCCACGAGTACCTAGCACATTAAGCTCATAAGAGACCTGAGCAATATTGTAGCTGCCACTAGGGACTTTTGGGGAAACCTTTTTTGAATAAAACCTACGACTTCGGCCAGGTGGAGACAGCTGAGAATTATTGTAGGGAGGCTGTGTATCATAAATTATAAATTTGGTGCCAAGAAAGTTTGACCTGACACAAGGGAAAATTAATAGTTATTAGATAGAAATATAAAGGAATTTCTATCACATATAGACAGGTGGGAGATTATGTGTGCGCGTGTGTGTTGTGCTTCAGGAGCATCAGCTACATCCAAGCACATACCTCAATTTTCCAATGTACCTAGTACTAGATCTTGATATGTTATCTGCATCCATTGATATAATATACTCTGTGCACGTAGTTCTTCTTGTCCTTTTAGCCGATAAAAGAAACTTTCCATTTTCAACAAGCAGTGCTGCAGAAAAACAACGTTGAAATCAGAAAGTCAGAGACAGAGAACCAGGACCTTGCAATTGTTCAACGAATGCCTAATTATTTATTTATGGTAACAACAAATTCAATTGTTAGTAAATAATAATATTAAGGAACTGTTGAAACTATTTGACCTCTTAAATGCCCAGTTCAGTCACTATTATTTTACCAAAGTTAGAACACGTTTTTACTAGCACAGAATCACAGATGAATTTGCTACTCAATGAATGGCAATACAGATTTCGAAGGACAATAAGTGGTTTCTTATCAGAAAAATTCAGAGTTAAATATCTTGTAAGTAGCAGTGGAATCAGTCTTTGATAAAGCTAGAAAGGTTTTAACCGTAAAAGGACCAAAAGCCACATTGGCCAAGCAACAGAAGAGCATAAAGGAAAAAGATTGACCTAGCTCTAGTGAAACCTTCATTTTAATTAGGTTCCGCACGCTGGAAATACCTATTTCCTCGAAGCACCATAGTAGAAGATTCGGTTAAGCAGATTTTCATCTATATCCATACGTGTACAAATCCCATTCCTTTGCATTTAGTATAATGCCATCAGAATTTATAGGATGTGCCAACAAATAGATCAGACAATGGATTGGGTTATTCAACCAGCATGCAGTCTCCAACGGTTTCACATAACAGAAAATCATTGCATTCCCCATCATATCAAATAAAAATTTAAGTTACAAGAAATTAAGCAGAAAATAACGATATTTTTTTAGCTGAAGAAAATAGACATATTAAAGTAAGAAACATAGGTAACAAATTAGACGACAAAAATAAGTCCATTAGGTTTACAAGGAAACATGCATATAATTAATATCTATCAGCCTATCATATTAGACATCAAATATTGTGTAAAAAATCACATCATATTCGAAGGTTAAAATTAAATTGCATTGCATTAAAATTCCAAGATAAGTGATCATGCCATTCTCAACATCAATCAAACACTGTAATAACTTACATCACATTCAAGCATAGAGATTAAATTAACTTGTGTTATATAATTCCAAGAGAACAAGTGATCATGTTCAACACAAATATTGTAGACAAAAGTGTAAAAACGTTAGCCTACCAGGACTAAGGCAAAGGAACAGATGGTATGTCAAATTAGATTTGTCCCTCTTGATGAAACACTGGATGGTTCCATCCCTGAATCCAGGCTGTCAAAAAATAAAAGTAATCACATAAGAACAAACAAAAAATGCCCCCCCCCCTCCGTATTTTCATTTCTTTAAGCTTGAGGAGATACTATTTATGAAGCAGAATGGAAAATATCATATCTCACCTGCTTAAGGGAAATAGGGAAAGTAATCTTCCCAGAGAACTCTGGACTGCTCACAATTTCTTTACACATTTCTCTCCAGGACTTGCACACAGCAGCACAAGCAACTACATGTTTACGGCCAGGCCAGGTACTCTCACTTGTTTCCAATCTTTTGATAACATCACGAAGAAGCTCTGGCGGAAGGCTGGCCCAACGGCTGTTCTGTATGACAGGAGCTTGGTCCTGCAACTCGTGTACTGAGCTTTGAGACTTCCTATGATGGCCAGGAAGCCTCACCTCAAAACTCCGCCTCGATAAGCTCCCAAACCCATCCCTTACATCACGAACTATACTGCGGAAGGACATTTGCTCTATACACTTACAGCCCCAGAATGTAGTATGTCATCAACTTTGAAACAAAGAAAAATATTCCACTCAGTTATCTGAGCCACAACTCATAAGCTTTAGGCTACTGAAGAACTGCAAATAAACAAAACTTTAATTTAAAGTCCCGCTTCAATTCTTACAGGTTAAGACAGAAAAGAGAAAGAAGAGAGATAGGGAAAAGCATAAAGTGGAAGGTATATTTTAAAAAAGGAGATTCTCACAGAGAAACCTCACTGGAACTAAAGCAGCCCAAAATACCAGACTTTTGTCAGAAACATCTTTTGGCAAGTTTTAAACCTGATTTTGAATCTCCATCCAACTTCCAACTGGAGCAATCAAACCAAATAAGAATCTTATCATAAGGATTTTGCTTGAACCAGCTTTTCCAACACATAGGAAAAAAGGGCAGAAAAACAAACTAGAGGCAGTCGTCATAGTTAATACACCAAGCATGTGAGAAAGACAAAGCAAATGAGATATGCCTCCACTATCTGTTAATCTTCAACAGAAAGGGGAATCTAATTGCCCCAATTCTAAGCCCTGTTCACTCTTTCTTTATATGTTTGAGGGCATATAAGATCAGCTCTAAGATGATTGACTCTCACACGCACAAATAAGCAGAAGGACGCAAGAAAGAAGACATCAGAAATGCATCCGTGCAGGCAAGAAAGATAGCGAACCTGAAATATGGAACTTCAAACCCAAATTAGGTTTCTTTTCTTAACGCTGAGATCATACACGATTTTAAAAGGAGCAGACCGATATCAGACCGGTCCACTACAATCTTCGAACCACAAAAACTGTCTGCAACACAAAAAAGGAAAGAGAAGAAAAAGTGTATAAAGTGTTCAACAAGAAATCACACGAAATTAAAAAATTATTTTTATGAACTATCAAAACCGATGCACATCAATAACTGCAGAAAATCAAATCAGGCAAAAGAGATTAAAAAAGGTTCAGTTATCCCCTCAGAAAATTCATAAAACAGGACGAAAACTTCACAAGAACCCCACTAGAAACAACGACGGCTTCCAATAGAGAAACACAGAACGGAACATAGACGAAACTTCATCGGAAACTACTAGTAGGACCCAAAAAATCTTAAGTCTCGAAACTTCCAAAACTCCAATCTCAACTAAAATATTAAAAATCACAAAACTTCATAGAAATTTCGTGATCAAGTTCGAGAATCAAGGGCCAGAAAAACTATAAATTTACTTCCAGGCGCCTTCGAAGAGATTACGGGGTGAGGCCCAAATCGAAGATCACAAGAAGGAAACTCACCGCCTCCTTCAAATATCTCTTGGGATGGGGTCAGGCCCTGTTCCCTCCACGATTCGCCCCCTTTTTCCTCAACTTTGTCACACACAACGGAGCCTGTGACTCTGAAATGCACGGACTCAACGCCTGTATTAATTCCAACCCAGAAAGAATCTGAGACATATAAAACCTTGGCTTAATTATTATTTATTACCTAACATGAAATCTAATCCAATCCAATTAACTTAAATTAAATAATTAATTAGTATTTTACTTTGCTGAACAAATTATAAACCAAAATAAGCCATTATTTATTACGTCCTTATGCCTATGACTTGTTTATACTTTTTTGTAATCTAAGTTTAATTCCATCGGAATTTCAAATTCTATTCATTTAGCTAAAATTTTGAAAAAAAAAACTAAAATTAAAAAATGAAACTTAAAATTTGACGCTAAATTTTATTATTGAAATTAAGACCAAGGGTCCAAAAAATGAGAAGAGGGGAGGGGAAGGAAAAATTTCAGTAAGTTCAATTTAAAAAATTAAAAAAATAGAATTAAAAGTTTTTAATTAATTTTTATTACTCTTTTATATTACTTTTCTTTATTAAAATTTTTAAGTCCTACTTCTCTAATTTTTTAAATAGAGTTTATTAAAAATTTTCCTTCTCTTTCCTCTTTCATTTTTCTCATAACAAGCAGTACCTAAGTTGACATTATATTAGGGAAGTGAGAAATTAAATCAACTAATTGATTTAAATAATTTGATTTAGTTTGATTGATAATTGAGAAAGTTCTTGTAATAATAATTCAATGCATTAATCAAATAACAATATTTTGTTTTTTAAACTTTTTATTTAATTTAAAATAAATTTTAAATAGGAAAAATTGGTAAAAAAATTCCTGTTTAAAAATTTAATTGGTTAAGAAGACCTAAATTTGAGCGAGTGCAAATATGATTTGTGAGTGAAAAATATCTTTTGCTATCTACAATATATTTTTGGCTATGTAAAAATAACTTACAGATTGATGAATAGTATGCATCATTAATAATATGTTGCACACAGCTAAAGATATCTTACATTCACAGATTATAGTTGCATTCACTCAAGTTCAAATCTTTTCAGTTAATTAAATTTTCAAACTGGGATTTTTTTTTTTACCAATTTTTCCTTTTAAATATCTATAGTGCTATAAAAATCATAATTAAATTAAAATGTTCTGTAACTAAAAATCCAGAAAATAATAAAAAATCTAAAAACCAAAAGTCACTTCAAAAATAAATAAATACAAGACAAATAAAATCAATGCAAACCTACAAAAAATTCAATACAAATTCAAAATGAAATGTTGATATTTTAGTAGTTTGCAAAAGGGCTTAAATTTTAGCTTGATTTTTACTTAAAATTAAATGGAATGCAATCAAGTTCGTTAACATCTCTAATATTTTTTTTTGGACCAAAAATTAACATCTCTAATATCAAAATTAAAATTAAAATATGATTAAACTTAGGGTACAAAATACAATATATTATATAGTCCACCAGAAAAGAGAGAAGTAAAAAAGCCCACCTACTTCAACATGAGCTAAAGGGCACGCTATGCGAGGATGGAAATGACGATATTACCACCGACGGTTGACCTACCGGGTGTTCCGTTATGCGACCAAACGGTGTGTGTATGGCGCCTAGTACACGTCATACCGATCACTATATAATAATAATATAATGGGAGCGGGTAGGTCGGATATCGTGCGGAGTGGTCCATGGATATTTAAGATACGGACGTGAGGATTTCGGGTTTGGTGTTTTGTTGGGTTGCGGTGCGGGAGGCTTGTGGCGGGTGGGGATCACGTGACACACATAATAACGTTAAGGGCACGCCGTCCTCTTATTTTGAACCGAAATTACCAATTTCACTCCGGAACAAATTACGCAAATTAAATTAAAAATAAACCCAAAAAAATTTTATGAAGTCAAAAATAATAGGGAGAATTACCAAGAGCTCCCAAAAAAAAATTAAATTACCAAAGCATCCCAATAACAAATGAGAACATGTTCTCATTCCTTATTTTAGAACTTGTCATTGCGTAATTTTCACTTATCAGTAGAGTTTAAAATAATTAAATCCTTTTTTATGGAGGCACTTGTAATGCTCCCATACAATAAACCAAATCCTAATTAAGAATGAAGATAACCTAAACTAAATAAACCCCATTTATTTGTAATATAGTAACCGTATGTATGGAAATAGAATATAGATACTTAATTAAAACCACTTGTAATGCAGAACAAAAAATCCATTAATAATGTCAAAAAATGAACCACTTGTAAACGATTTTATCCCTCTTAATTTTATATATACATAAATAATATTTTGCTTACCTTTCTCTTTATATAATTTATGACTTACAAATAATATACTTTGTTAAATATTTCAGCTTTTCCTTTTTTTTTTTTTAATAAACAAGAAAGTAGTAAATATTACCTCCGATCCTTAATATAAGACCTTATTTAATTTTTATTTTAGTCATAAACATAAAACCCCAATCCATTTTATCTCTCATATTTATCATTTTTTCCCTAGATAGTCTTTCTAATAATATTAGTTCTAACTAATACACTTGATTAAGAAGAATATTTTAGGAAAGACAACACATATTTATTACAAATAATTAACTAAACTTATTTTTTTAATCTTTTCAAATTAGTCAACTAGCTTTTATAATTAGGATCGGAGATAATATTACTTTACATTACACGGAAACAAAGGAAACTCGTCTAAAGCAACTAAATGAAATACAGGAGGCATCGCTAAAGCACGATTGACCAGCATATTTCTCATTAAACGTGCTGAAGATCAACAAACCAATCACATTAGAGCATTGCATGGCTGTCTAAAATCATATTCCAATGTTCATAAAGATCATTATTTCCATCCTTGATAAGCTTAATTATATTCAAAGAATCATTTCTGAAGCATACCTGTTTATAATTCCCATCCCATGCCCTTTTAAGACCATAAGACATGCTCAAAATACCGTTGTTAAAGGATCTCCATTTTGTAAATTAAGCATAGAGACTTCAATTGGATCTCTTTTATGATCTTTGATAACCCCCCTACATCTCGTTGTGCCATCCTTATGAGAGTAAGCTCCGTCAACATTGATAAACACCCACCCTTCCAACTCCATCTAGGTGCAGTTCTCATTCATCATTATACTACCTCTAATTTTGAGTTGATTCATCTGTACTTTAGCTGCACTAAAACTAGATAGAATGGCCATAACCTTCGCTAAAAGTCCAAGAACACTAGAATTAAGATTCTCAAAAACTTTCTCTTTATGTCCTTTCTAAATAAGCCAACAAATAATGACAAAGACCTCTTTCTAGGATCCATCACATTATCCCACTTTTTCATTGAGATTCATACAACAACAAACTCCAAAAGTCACAACTAAAGAACCCCTTATGCGGACTGGGGGTCAACAATTGAAACCCATAAAGACCTAATCTCCCCGCAATTCTGAAAAACATGTAAGAAATCCTCAATATCATAAGTACGCCAAATGCGAGAGATTGTTTCACTGATGCCCTTCTTCATTCTTACTTCATTAGTAACTTGTTATGCAGTGTAAGCCAAAGAAATGACTTGAGCGTTATTGTATTTTTTTTATTATAGACCACATTACAAACTTCTAGATGTAATCAAAATGTTTTTCCTGGAATGCTAATTACAATTACAAGACTGGTCAGCTCTAATGTCTATGTTTAGGGATGCTAGGTCTATATAATCTTTTGTAATTACTTACAAACAAAAAATTTCCTGCATTACTCTGGCATTTAATTGTCGGTGAAAAAATGCGGGCATTTTTTGTTACATAAAAAATATCATTAAATGATGACACTTAATTATTGAGGACATAAATGAAATATACACACAAAATTTTTCAGACATCAACTAAATTTAACTATTTTTTGACACCTGTATTTAAATAAAATTTTTTTTGGTGAAAGTTATATAAATTATGTCTTGTAATTAGAGACTGACGTACGAAATATTAAAATTTTAATAACTTATAATTTTTATGACACTGAACATTATTTATTCTTATTTTATAAAATACTTGAAATTTAGTTTTATAAATATGATTTTTTTTTTGTCATAAGGTACTTTTTATCATAACTTAGATACCCATACACTGAGAATTCTAATGGAATCCTTATTCTTAGGTTTTATGCAAGGAACAAAAAATCAGGCCGGGAATTAAATCGGTCGAGACAGCAGGTCAAGAGTTACTGGTCGGACCGAGGTCGGATCGGGGTCGGACCGGTCATATTAAAATGATATAATTTAATTCACAATATTAAAATAAAACAAAATTCATAAATAATAATTACTAAAAAAAAGATAAGAAGCCACAAAATTACCTCCCGGGCTGAATGAACATGAGACTTGTGGGTCCCATTTAATAGCTTAGCATCTTTGTCGTATTGATTTGCAAGTATAGAAATCATTCTACGGAGGAGATTCCTTCGGAAAAGAAATACAACAGAAACACCACTGAGGAGGCGGACCTGTTCTATGTGGCTTTCTTCTCTTCTTTGTGCTTAATCGTGATCCCAACTTTGGTTCCTGTCGAGTCGAAG
The DNA here is from genome assembly GCF_004799145.2 of Neltuma alba. NCBI lineage: Eukaryota > Viridiplantae > Streptophyta > Magnoliopsida > Fabales > Fabaceae > Neltuma > Neltuma alba. Next base: position 54,925 of record NW_021632766.1, on the reverse strand, counting down.
TGCCGAACCCGGAGAAGCCAACATATAACGACGCAGAGAATCAGCAGGCAAGCTTATATATGAATATAGATATCGATGTATCTACCATTATCTCCCTTAAATAGAATGAGAAATATTCTCTCTTGTTGATCATCTCTTCCTCTATATAACTCTTCTCTATTTCTTCTTGATTTACAACACGTTCTCAGCACTAGTGCTTTAACGAAGGTATAATATTCTGATCTTCTTATTATTACTATGTATTATGTTTCATAATTTATCGTCTATCATCTATTCTCTTCTACACTATGAATATTTTCTTTTTTCCTAAATGGCTTGAAACCATATGGTTTAAATTTTTCTATTTTATGGCCAGAAGCCATAAAAATTTATTTTTTTACCCTGTGGCCAGAAGCCATAAAACTTTATTAGTCTTTCTTATGGCTAAAAGCCATAAAACTTTGTTATTTTTTCTTATGACCAGAGGCCATAAAACCTTGTTATTGTTTTTTATGGCCAGAAGCCATAAAACTTTGTTTTCTACTTTATGACCAAAAGCCATAAAACTTTGTTTTATTTCTTATGGCCAAAAGTCATAACTTTGATTTTTCTATTTTAATGACCAAAAGTTATAATTTTGATTTTCTAACATATGGTTAGAAGCCATATAATTTTTAACTCATGACCAGAAGTCATTCAAATTTTATTTTATCTTATTTAATGGTTATAAGCCATGTATATATTTATTTTTGAGAAATATTTATTGTTTATTTATTAAGTTTTTTTTATTTGATAAATATGATTTTAAAATGCTCATATTCGCAGAGACAATATACCAAATTTTGTCCCTTTCTCATTTAATTTTCTTTTCATTTGTTTCCTTTTGGTAATTTATGATTCTTTTTCTTTTCTTCTCATTAACAAAGAGCAGTGTAATTTCCATACATACCAATTTTTTTTAATATTATATTCTTTTGTGATAGTGTTATCATGTTGTTAGTAGCAGTCTCACCCAAGAGGGGGGTGAATTGGGTGATTCAAAAAAATTTTGCGAAATTAAAACCAGACAATATCGGAAACAGAGAGTTAGAGTTAGGAGGGATTTCACTGCAGAGAGGAAGACACAGGATTTATACTGGTTCGGTCTTAACCACTTGACCTACGTCTAGTCCTCAGAACACCTCTGAGTATTTTACTATCTTCCAAGATTGATCGGGCTCTTGGTGCCTCATTACAGTAATTGAGTCACTCAATCACTCTCCCTTACTCCCGTAAGGATACAAGCCCACTCAAGAGTCCACACTCTTGAGTATCACTCAGATGATTAATGAAAGATAGATATTGACTCTCTTACAGAGTAGAATAAGTGATGAACACTGACGCTCAGTAATAATGAAGAAACAGAGTATTGAATGTAGTAGTAAATGATTACAGACGGTAGTTCGGGTATTCAATCCTTTCACTAATGCTTCTTCGCACCTTTTATAGTTGCGGTCGTTAAGTAACCGTTGGACGGATGAGCTTCTAGCCGTTGTGACTCCGTTTGTGTGTTTTCCCAGTTACAATGGTTCCGCCATTAATGCTTCTGCGTTTCTGACACAGTAGGTTGCAGGCTACGTAATCCCGTTGAAGAGCCGTTGTAATTTCTCTTAGTAATCTGCAACCATATTTTAAACTTCAACAAGTAAGAGTCTTGCAGTGTAAGCTTTAAAATGAAACAGAAAGAATGATTATTTGATTACTCAATGATTCTAGATGAAATCAATTGTCCGTCAAAACTGCAGAAAGATATTCTGGACATGGTTGATCGAAGTGGTGATCGATCACTGGTTGATCGATCAGGTTATCAATAAACAGAGTGAGAGTTTTTTGGATCAGTAGAAGAAGTTTATCGATCAGATAATGGAACAATGGTTTATCGATCAGGTGATCGATAAAATGCAACAGGAAATCTTAAGCTGATATGTAAACCAGAGTTCCTTTGAATATAAATCTCTTAGTAAAATAGTCATGAAGATTATGCAAACTAAAGACAGTTTGGAAGTAAGTAGACAGGTGAATATGAGAGATGTTATAGCTCGCTGAAATTAAACTGACAGAGGTCAATGATCGATCTGTTTATCGAGTAAAGGTTGATCGATCAACTTATCGATAATTCAAGTGTTATAGAAATAAAGCTTTGGTGCATGTTGATCGAACACATTATCGATAAGGCTGTGATCGATAATGTTATCGATACAGGTCAAGTGTAAAGCATTCAGTGAGAAACAAGGATAGCAAGAATTATCGAATAGGTGATCGATTAATGCATGTTCGATCAGATTATCGATAAATAGTGAAGTAAAGAATTTGTTCTAAAGTTGTTTATCGATCATGTTATCTGAAAAAGTATTATGTAGGAGAGCTTAATTATTGATAAGGTTATCGATAATTTAGTTCTAGGAAAACTAAGTAGAAGCAACTGGAACATAAATTATCGATCATGTTATCGATAACTTGGTGATCGATAAAGTTATTGATCAATAGTCTATAATCAGTACCTGCATTCAGAAGGTTAGTGTGACAACCGTTCTTTTAAAACCCATTTAGATCAAAATTTTCAATCTATTCAAACGATTAACCATGATAGAAAAGAAGAAACCTTAAAATTTTAAAATCGCTATCATGGTTAAAAGAAATAAACTTATATTACGAGCCACATTAATCGTCCACTTAGGCCTTGGACTTTCAAAATCCAGAAATATCATTCAACTGTTAGCCCAAACCAAACTTACACTTTCAAACATACGAACTGATAAAACATTTTAATATAAGTCATAGAGCCCATTAGTCAAAAGTCAACACTATCAAATGAGTGTAATATGCAGAGTCGTAAATATCTCCGACCTTCCAATGACCTCTCATATCAGATAGTAGTAATTAAAAGTATTAGTTTACAGCACTAGAGTATATGGGCCCTATGTGGCAATATATAACAAGTCAGCACATAGAACAAAAGCAGGGAGGCTATACAAGCTATAACAGCACACTATGCCTCCGAAGCCTTCCCTGATGGGCCACCACCTGAACTATCGCCTGAAAATGTTAAACCACGGGGTGAGACAAACGCCTCAATAACCAACTTTCCAACTCACCATACATACTAACATGTGCTCGTGAGGTGTCAAGTGAGATAATTATTAAATCTCAATATATATATCACTGAAAATACAAATATGTATATTCAAATCATCTCAATCATCCAAATCCTCATTACGGGAGCTAACACACAAGCCACATAAGTCTATCCCTTACTATAGGGGATCAAACCGACGTATAGGCCTATCCCACACTTTGGGGGACGATTAAATAGTAGTCACAAAGATCTATCCCTTATTACAGGCCTATCCCACACTTTGGGGGACGAATAAAAAGCCACAAGGGTCTATCCCTTACTCTAGGGACGAAGGAAGAAGCCAACTAGTGTGCACCAATGGTGGCCTTACCACGTGGTAGGATAGGACTCAATCCCAAAATCCAAATAACAACCAATCATTCACAATATAATAAAAATATCTCAATCTTTTCTCAGTATAATCCATAAGATATAAATCATATATATTTTCCAAACTTCTCAATCACCATTCCAAGAATCCCACAAGATAATTTTCATAGCTCAACAGATATAATATATCTACTCGAATTCCAAATAACAAATATTATTCAAAAATAGGAAAATACTCACAAACAACATATTAGCACATATAACAAGTGCAAAGTGGTTACCTCTCGCCAAAGCAATACTAAGGATTACCACAAAGTCAATCCTTTGCTCAACCAATAATTAATCTACACAATTAATATAACAACATATTAATATAAATTAATTAATTAATTAATTAATTAAACTTCTCTATATTAGTTAAATTTCTACTTTAATTAAATTTTTATTCTAAATTCCCGCAACTCTCATAACCCAAAAATTATTAAGTATTTTAGCAACAACTTAAAATTTCTAACAAGCCAAATTATTTATTTACTACCTCCAAATTATTTACCTTAATAAAAAGGATTTTCAACAATTTCCAAATATAAAATTATTATGTTATAAATTCTAAAAATCTTCATTTAAGTTTAAGCCTCAAAATCAAACTATCAAAAATTCAATAACACTTCAAATATTTATAAATAAATAATCTAATCAAAACTTTAATGGTATAACTACCATATATATATTTTTCCGTAAATAATAGACTTTTTAGCTACAATAATTATTTTAAAACCTCCAGTCACCCAATAAATAAAACTAAACCGACTAAAATCTCAATAATATATCAAACAATCCAAATAAATTACTTAACTTGAATTTAATCGGTAAAAATATAATATAAATCATATATAACAGATTTTTCAACTAGAAAAATTAATTTAAATACTAAAAACCAACAAATGGACAAATCTAACCGATTAAAATTTACAACTCATTCACTTCTAAATTTCTATAGTCATCTTTTGTCAAAACTCAATACTTATATCATATATAAGTCTCAAAATTTTCTCCAATCACTATAATAATAACGTAAATAGGAAGCTCAAAATATATAGGAAATATTCATAAAGAAAGTTTGATAAAAAGAAGTAATTTTATATACCTAAAATATCTTCAAAACTCGTTCTTTCCTTCACCGGTATGCTCCTGTCGCCCTTGCACGCACACACTAAACTCTCTTTTCTTCTTTCTCTCCTACATAGTGCGCACTCTCATTTTTAGCCTCCCTCTCTCTCTTTTATCCTTCATTTCCCCAACTACTTTTCATTTTTTTTTTCTTCCCTCATTAATTCCTCTCCCCCATTTTCTTCCTTCCCTTTTCAATGCTCAGCTTTCCACCGAATTCAGTGGAAAGCCTTGACCTTTCATTTTTTTTTAATATATAATAAAATATTATTACTTTATTATAATAATAAAATATATATTTTTTTTGAATTTTTTTAATAATAAAATATTATTATATATATTTTTACATAAATCCTAAAAATTAATTTAGGATATTACAGTTAGAGCTCAATGTTCGATCATATTATCGATAAACAAATGATCAATAATGTGATCAATAAGCAATGACAGAATCAATAGCAAAATAGGTAGAGTGTCTCACCATTTATCGATGTCGTTATCGGTAACTTATTTATCGATCACTTGATCGATAAAAGCAGTTCAGATTCACTTCTTTTTATCTGTCACTTGTTCAATCATCTTGGATTATCGATCAATTTATCGATAATCGACAGTTACCTTATATGACTTTTACGTTAGCGATAATCGATCAATGAATTATCGAACAGCTCATCGATTAAAATACTTAACATTTAACTAATTTACACTGAAGAATTATCTGACAGCTTATCGATAATCATTTGATCGATCAACACACTTAACCAATTTAATCTAACTTTGTTATCATCAAAACCATAATCCTAACACATGTTAGACCACAAAACTTGAGTCTGTGGCTCTTGATATTACTGAGAAAAACTACTTATCTTAGATACTAGATGCAAAAATTCACCTAAATGTCAATGATTTGGGAGACACAATTAAGGTAGAAAATAAGGCATCTAATCAAGACAAGGCTAAAGCCATGATCTTTTTACGTCATCATTTGCATGAAGGACTAAAAATGAAATATTTAACCATTAAAGACCCACTCGTTCTAAAGAACAGTTTGAAAGAAAGGTATGACCACTAAAAAACTGTCATTCTCCCAAAAGCTCATTATGTATAGATGCACTTGCGCCTACAAGATTTTAAATATGTTAATGAGTATAATTTTGCAATATTTAGAATCAGTTCTCAACTAAAATTATGTGAAGAAAAAGTCAATAATAAAGACATGTTAGAGAAAACATTCTCCACATTTCATGCATCCAATGTGCTCTTGCAGCAGCAATACCATGAAAAAGGCTTCAAAAAGTATTCTGAACTAATTTCTTGCCTTCTTGTAGCTGAGCAAAATAATGAGCTTTTAATGAAAAATCATGAATTTTGTCCAACTGGGTCCACTCCATTCCCAGAAGCGAATGTCGTAGTAAATGGACCAACATGTGATCATAGATAAGGACATGGACGTGCACGTGGCTGTCACACTGACTCTGGATGTGATCGTGGTCGTAATCGAGGTGGTTCAAACTCCTACTCAAAGAGGGCAAAGAATGATGAGAATTACAAAAGAAAGACTAGTGGAAGTAATAATCACTCTAAAGATTCGTGTTATTGTTGTGGTGGGAATAGTCATTGTTCACGTACCTGTCATGCACCAAAACATTTGGTTGACCTTTATCAAGAATCGTTTAAAAATAAAAAGTAAAGGCAACTGCAAAATACCAAGGGTAGAAACCAATTTTGTTGATAAAGAGGGCAATTCTGATTATGGCAACATGGATATCACTCATTTGGATATTGCTGATTTCTTTGCTAATCCTAATGGAAAGATTGATCACCTGAGTGATGATCAGAATATTCAACAATAATTTACTTTAGTGAAGTTAAATTTTTATGACTTAATTTTTCTTTTTCATCTTCTTTTATAAAGTTTCTACTTTCAATGTTGTTATCTTTCCAAATTAATAAAATTATGAATATTTTCTTTTTATTAATTTTGGTTTTCTTTCCTTCCCCTCTCATGACTATGTTCCTTCTAACAAAGAATGACTCTTATTGACATTAATCATGAAGATTTATGTCTTGTTGATAGTGCAACAACTCATATAATACTTAGAAATAAAAAGTATTTCTCTTCTTTGGTAATGCAAGAAGCCAATGTTCAGACTATATCTAGAAGTGCAAAATTGATTGAAGGCTCTGGAAGAGCCAATATATTATTACCTAGAGGAACAATATTATACATTGATAGTGCATTTTACTCAACTAATTCTAAAAGAAATTTGTTGAGTTTCAAAGATATCCGCAAGGATAGATACCATATTGAAACAACAATTGAGGAAAATCAAGAATATCTTACTATTACAAAATCAACCTCCAGTAAAAAATGCATACTAGAAAGATTGCCGGCATTTTCTTCTGGCTTGTACTACACAATTATTAGTACAATTGAAGTATATATCATTATAAACCAGAAGTTTATAAATGATAACAAATTTAATGTTTGGCATTACCGGTTAGGCCATCTCGGGACAATTATGATGCAAAAAATAATTGAAAATTCATGTGGACATTCATTGAAAAGTCAACAAATACCACAGTTCAATGTTTTCTCATGTAATGCATGTTCCAAGGGAAAGTTAATTGATCAGCCATCACCAGGAAAACTAGAAATTGAGCCTCTCACTTTTCTAGAATGCATACAGCACTACAAAAAAACAGTGAATTAGCAACGAAATTTAGCGACGGAATTGCAAATTCATTACTGTTCCATGACTAATTCCGTCACAAATATTAGCCACAGAACTGTGAAGGATTTGCCACAAAATTTAGTGATGGAATTTTCTTTCATTAAATTCCGTCCCTAAAACAAGATTTACGACGGAATAGCGACGTAACTTTTTTTATCACTAAATTCCGTCATAGTTCCATCGCAAAAGTCCATGGCTAATTTTGTTAAAAAGGTGTTACAAATCCATCACAAATCCCTCGCAATTCTGTCCCTAATTTTGTCACGAGATAAGCCAAACTTTTTGACGGAAATCAGGGACGAAATTGGGACGAAAATTTGCGACGAAAATATTTTCGTGGCAAATTTCTGTCACTAACACAACTATTGTCCCTAAGCTGCCACTGATTTATCCTTAGTCGTATAGGCAATCAAAAATAATAAAGAAAGGAATATGCAGTACACTAATGCAACCTAAGTGTCGAATCACTTGGTCTAATAACTCCCTGAATTTCTAAGTAAAATTAACACAATTTACTTGTAGAACATATAGAAGAAGAACAACATTCAGATTAATACAAAAAGATCTTTGTTGATTTTCAGATGCAGTATTAAAATGAGAATGAATGGAAACGCAAACGGTACTATGAAACTCAAGAAAAACAATCAGTGTCAATTCTCCCAAGAGTTTCGCTTTATCTTCATCGCATTACCTAATCTGGAGCTAAGTATCACCGAATATGCAGAAAATTAAACACCCTTAACTGAACAAAATTCCTGCTCATATGAATCAATTAATCAAATCACGAATTCTCAAAACACTGAATCAGAATAAGGTTCTGATTAATTTCTCAATTCAGAGTGAAATACCAAATTCTTTGCAACATTCAATCGTACAACAATCACCTCAGTATTTGAAACAGAAAACATCTGAATCTATTCCTAATCACTTTGCAACTCACAAAGCAATGAAGAATTAAAAGAATTAGATGAATGTGAGACTCCCTCTTAAATTCAGTAGCTCGGATTCAGCTCTGCTCTTGGGGGAATATCTGGAATTAGCTACACATGATGGCGACTTCTCCTCCTTCAAACTTAGATTGTAGCTCTGCCATCAAAATATTAGATTCGGTAATCACCACTAATCCTTCGGTCGATGTTCTGCCAAGATCCGAATGAATCAGCACCCATGGACGAATGTATCCTCTCTCTCTCCGGTCGTTCGGCTCAAATCAAAATCGTTCTCCTCTCTCCACTTCCTTTTTCCGTTATTAATCTTGTTGTTGTAACTGATTGCTTCGCTCCCCCTGAATTTCTAAACCGTCCCCTCAGTAATTGGAATTTTCGGAACTAAGTGTAAGTTTGCGTGGAAACTCTTTTCCATTGGTGATAGAAATCAGTTTCTATCAGTGATGGAATTGCTTTTCCTCTGGACTCTTTTTTTTCCTTTCTCACTGGAAATGTGTTTCTGCCACTTTATGTTTACAACTCTGCCCCTGGATTCACAACAATAACCCAGAAGTAATATCCAACTGTGGAATTTCATAAAGCTATTAAAACATCACAATTGCTTAATTCTTTTGCTCAAGTGCATCAGCATTTTATTTATTTATTAGTGCAATTAATGCTCAATCTATTTCTTAAAATAGCCTAAAATCTACATTCCAAACATATGAAAGAATATGATTTATCAAATTCCCCCACACTTAAGTTTTGGCACTCCTAGGGCAAAATGAGGGAATAAAGCTAAGTCTCAAGCACATTATCGATGAAAAATGTTAAATCATGCTCAGGAATGGAGTACTTGTGTTTATCAACCACTTCCTTCAAATGTCATCAATAAAGAACTATCACATGCTAAAAGATCAATTCACAGTCATGCAACTTAATCAATGGAAGCAAATAGAAGATAAGATTTCTCATAGGATAAAGTGTTTCCCTCACTCTCATAGATCAAGGTAATTTCTCTCAGGACCATCTAGTTCAGGCTTCACCATAGGCTTGTAACCATCCTACATCTCCACTATTCACTTGTTACAAGGTTTTGTGAATCAAAGGGTCTTTGCAAGGGTTGTAATGTTAGAAAAGCCAAATGATGGAAATGGGAATGAATGCCAATGACTAATAAAACACTGCACACGCATCATGGTTCTGTCTGAGGCTCAGAGTCTTATGCACAAATCAGATTCTTGTTATTCAATACAACTAAATGAATATAACAATTAATATGAAAGGACTCATTCACTCTTGTCACTCGATCAGCTTTTATTTCTCCTCTTTCTTTTTTTTTTCATTTCAGGATCCTTTCTTTTTCCTATATTTGATTTTTTTTTAATAAATGGTAGCAATCTAGTAGCAAGAGTAAAAGGGATCATAATCAGTCCCAGTCATGCACAGATCATTATCAACGAATATACAACCATTAAAAGGAAAACAACCAACTCAGATTCAATTCAACTATGTGCAGCGTTCATCAATTATAGATGAAATTGAGAGAATAGTGAAGGGCTCAAAGGGTTAAGCAATGGATTTAATGTGTATAGGCTGCTGTTTGGGTCAAAAGGGTTTTGAATGAAATGCCCTTATCATATTCACAATTCCAAGTACTAAAGTAGTCTTGAATTAAGGATAGGAACAAGTTCTAGGAAGTTACTACACTAGATGGCTTCACACATGATTTAAGAAACGAATCAAGGCTCAAAATTCTTCCAACTGGTTTACTCATCCCTTTTCACTTGCCATGAATAAATTGCATGAGGATTTGAACTTAATGCATGAGGCAAGTTATTTATGATGTACACTTTTCGGAAATAGATCAATAAAGCAAGGAACTCATACTTGAACAAGTTCTAACATTATTCAAAGAGACGCATTCAAAGCGTAACTAAATTCCATGACAAAGAATTAAGGTAGAATGGCTTCCCACACAGGTATTGCAGAACAGAGGATAGTGCCATGGATGCTGAATGAACAAGCAAATAGAATTCCAGTTCACTACAAAGTCAGGTTGCTGCAGTAAGGATTTAATCAGTTCCACAGAAGACCGAAATTGATAAATCCCTGACTACTTGATAGAAATCTTCTTTTTTTAAAATTTTTCAATTAAGTCTGTTTGTACCAATATCCCAGTAAAGACTAACAGCTCAAATCAGATTCATTTCCAGAGTCAAATTGCTAGGCAAGGCAAGAATCAAAGATTACACTCCCCCACACTTTAAACAGACATTGTCCTCAATGTGCCACAAAAGGAAAGGGTTCATCACGAAGGAAGGACAGAAAACATTCATTGTTACAAAACAGCACTGGTCTAAATAGGGTTGTGCTCCACATGTGTGACTAAGTGTCTATCAGCAGAGAAAAGTAGTAAAACAGAATCAACACATTTTAGTTTTTTTTTTTTTTAAGAAATCCTCTATTCCCCCACACTTAAATTCTGCAATGTGAAAAATAGAGTAGGAATAGTGACAATGCAAAATTAGAGAGGATAAAGAGAATAGGGGACAACCAATCTGATTAAGGTGGCTTGTCATTGGCATGATAGTGCTTTAACAAGTGTCCATTGACCTTGTGAACATGTCCAGTCTGTTCATCCAGAATCTCTATCATTCCAAAATTATGGGCTTTGAGTACCACAAATGGTCCATCCCATCTTGTATGGAGTTTCCCTTGTTTGAAAGTAAATCTTGCCTTATAGAGAAGTACCTTATCTCCTTCCTGAAAAACCTTTCTCAAAATTCTTTTGTCATGCAAAATTTTAGTTCTTTCTTTATACAAACGGGAATTCTCATAAGCTTCTAAACGCAACTCTTCTAATTCCTGAATTTGCAATTTTCTTTCCTCAGCTGTAGCTTCTAAGTTCATATTACAAGCTTTTACTGTCCAATAAGCTTTATGTTCAATTTCAACAGGTAAATGACAAGCCTTTCTATAGATTATTCTGAATGGAGACATACCAATAGGAGTTTTATAAGCTGTCCTATAAGCCCACAAAGATTCATCTAATCTAAGACTCCAATCTTTCCTATTTGGTTTAACAATTTTCTGTAAAATACCTTGAATTTCCCTATTGGATACCTTGGCTGCACCATTTGTTTGTGGATGATAAGGTGTTGCCATCTTGTGCGTGACTCCATACTTGGACAGCAATGTCTCCATAAGTTTGTTTGCAAAGTGAGTGCCACGGTCACTAACCAAAGCTCTAGGAATCCCAAATCTGCAAAATATATTAGATTTCAAAAACTTCACTACTGTTTGAGCATTATTTTTCCTAGTAGCTACAGCTTCAATCCAACGGGACAAATAATCAACAGCCAGCAAAATATAGGAAAAACCATGTGATGGAGGGAATGGACCCATGAAATCAATGCCCCAAACATCAAAAATTTCACAAAATAACATGGGTTGTTGAGGCATTTCTTGTTTTTTAGATATCCCACCAAATTTCTGACATTTATCACAATTTTTACAAAATTCATAAGCATCTCTGAACAAAGAAGGCCAATAAAAACTAGAATCCAAAATTTTTCTTGAAGTTTTTCTTGCACTAAAATGACCACCACATGACAAAGAATGAGAAAATTCTAATATAGAAGGAATATCCTCATCTGCAACATATTTACGAATCAATTGATCACTGCACAATCTCCACAAATGTGGAGCATCCCATACATAATATTTTGCTTCTCTTTTCAATTTCTGGACCTGAAATTGATTCATGAATGGGGGAACCACATCAGCCACTAAATAATTGACTAAATTTGAAAACCATGGCTCTTTAACAGTGACAGCACAAAGCATATGATCAGGAAATGCATCACAAATCAAATCTGAATCATCCATCCTTTCGAATTATTAGGTAACCTACTCAAATGATCAGCAACTAAGTTTTCTACCCCTGCCCTATCTTTTATTTCAACATCAAATTCTTGTATTAATAGCATCCATCTAAGTAACCTAGGCTTTGATTGAGGCTTTTTGAACAAGAATCTTACAGCAGCATGATCAGTGAAAATAACAACTTTAGAATGCAATAGGTACTGCCTAAATTTGTCCAGACCAAAAACTATGGCATATAATTCTTTTTCGGTGGTGGTATAGTTGGTTTGTGCCTTATCTAATGTCTTAGATGCATATGCAATAACTCTTGATAGTCTTTCTACTCGTTGTCCCAGCATCACCCCCCCATAGCAGAATTAGAGGCATCACAAGATAAGTCAAAGTCTAAGTTCCAATTAGGAGATGCTAAGATCGGTGGGGACACAAGCTTGGCCTTTAACTCGTCAAAAGCAGTCCTGCAACACTTATCAAAGACAAAATCAGCATTCTTTTGCAGTAATTGAGAAAGAGGTAAAGCAATTTGACTAAAATTCTTTATGAAACGCCTATAGAACCCAGCATGACCCAAGAATGACCTTAATTCTTTTAATGTAGTTGGATAAGGTAATGAAGAAATCACTTCTACCTTTGCCTTATCAACTTCGATTCCTTGTTGTGATATCAAATGCCCCAACACTATCCCCTTATCTACCATGAAATGGCACTTCTCAAAATTAAGAATCAGATTCTTTTCTACACATTTAGCTAAAGCTTTTTCCAAAGTTAGTAAACAGTCATCAAAATAGTCTCCATACAAGGTAAAATCATCCATGAATACTTCAACACCTTGTTTTAAAAGCTCACTAAAGATAGAAGTCATACACCTTTGAAAAGTTGCAGGAGCATTGCATAATCCAAATGGCATTCTTCGGTATGCAAAGGTTCCAAAGGGGTAAGTGAAGGTTGTTTTGTCTTGGTCTTCTGGTGCTATAGGAACCTGAAAGTATCCACTAAATCCATCCAAGAAATAGTAATGAGATTTACAAGCCAATCTTTCCAACATTTGGTCTATAAAAGGGAGAGGAAAATGATCTTTTCTTGTAGAATCATTTAATTTTCGATAATCAATACAAACCCTCCAAGAATTTTGGACCCTAGTTGGAATTAATTCATCTTTCTCATTCTTTACAACTGTGATGCCACTCTTTTTAGGAACAACTTGGACAGGTGAAACCCATTCACTATCACTAATTGGAAAAATAATACCAGCACTCAGCAATTTGGTTACTTCTTTTTTTTACCACATCCAATATTAAGGGATTAAGTCTCCTTTGTGGCTGTCTTATAGCTCTAGAATTCTCATGTAATAAAATCCTATGTGTGCATACTGTTGGGTTTATTCCAGGTATGTCAGCCAAAGTCCATCCAATTGCTCTTTTGTATTTCTTAAGAACAGAAATCAGTTTTGTTTCCTCTAGTTCAGTCAAAGAATTAGCTACTATTACTGGTAGCTTTTCATTTGCTTCTAAGAAAACATATTTCAGATTGTGGGGTAATGGTTTTAAATCAACTTCAGGGGGTTGTTCAATGGAAGGAATAAGCTGTTTAAGTTCAAGGGCACCAAGAAACTTCCCTGTTGTTTCAGTTTCATCATATCTGGATTTGGTGTGCTTTTCACTGTCCATAGATATATTCCCATATTGAGTCAGATTCAGTGCTGCATCTTTTTGTATAATAATTCCTACATCAATAACAGCACAAGACTTAGGTGAGGAAGTGTTTAGTTTTCGTGAAAAGAAATCAGTAAATGTAGTTTGTCTCAAATTACTCCCCTTCTTGGTAATAAGGTTAGTTTGCATTGGTGATACAGGATTTGTGCATTGCATTCTACTCTTTGCTTCTGAATTCCTTGAGTCGAATTGTTGCACTTGCTGCCTTAACCTCTGAAATTGATGTGCGGGAGGTACATCCATGTTATAACACTGTGCATCTTCGTTTGGAGGCTCATATTCAGTTGTTGTAAAATTCTCCAGCAAGCGATCAGGTGCACTAGTGCAGCTTTGAAATAATTCCTCACTTCTGAATGTAGAGTTATTGTCAAACAAATCCTGTAATTCTGCAAAACTACACAAAACATCCTTCCCAAGTGCATTATATCCAGAAAATAAAGAACTAGAGCTACTATTAGATTCTGAAAAACAAAAGTGAAATGCACTAGAGGTGGAAAGTGAGCTATCAAATGTCAAGCATCTAATACTACACACATCACTCTCTAAGCAATGAGAAGAGGTAGAATTCGAATGAGTGAGGGCAGAATCAAATGAGCAAATATTGCAGTCTTCTTCTTCATTTTCAGCATATTTGTGCAAAGTTATTCCATGTTCTTCAATGGCACAATCAATGACGGTGTCAATCATATTTAACCCCAACAAAGAATAATCTTCAAATGGATGTTTCATGGCTTCATAAACATTAAATTTGACAACTTGGTCACCAACTTCCATTGTAATGAAACCATCTTTTAAGCTAATTACAGTGTTTGCAGTCCTCAAAAATGGTCTTCCTAATATTAGAGGTTCTTCAAGATAAGACTCATTTGACATGTCTAAGACATAAAAATCTGCTGGAATTACAAGACCCTTGACCTTGACTAAGATGTCCTTTAAGAATCCATAAGGTTTCCTAGTACTCCTATCAGCCAATTGAAGTATTACACTAGTGGTTTTGATGTTTGTGATCCCTAATGAATTTTAGACTGAATGAGGCATCACATTTATGGCAGCACCCAAATCCAAAAGTGCACTACTAAAGTTCAATCTTCCTATTTGGCATGGAACTGTAAAGGAACCAGGATCAGCACATTTGATAGGTAGTTGGGGTTTGAATAATGCTGATACATTAGAACCTAGTTGGACTCTTTTATTGGGTCTGCAAATCCTTTTATGTGTACATAATTCCTTCAGAAATTTAGCATAACTAGGCATTTGTTTAATTAACACCAACATAGGCACATTAACCTCTAATTTGCTAAACAGATCCATCAGTTCCTTTTCCAGCATTTCATTATTCTTTTTCTTACCCAGCAGATAGGATTTAGGAAATGGTAAATCTTTCAAGTTAAAGTTTTTACCTGAATCTCCAGCTTCTTTTTCTGTACTCTGTATCTTGCATTCACTGGAATTCAGTTTATCAGCTTCCAAATGCTCATCAGTTGCAGAATATCCAAAATCGTTATTGGTGGAATCATGTTCTATAAATGCTGTCTGGTTTTTCCATCCACTATCTGATTTTCGTTCAGATTGCTCTTTGAGTGTAACTGCCTCTGATTCTTGATTATTTGGGGCATTTGTCTTTAGTACAACCTTACGTGTGCCCTCTTGGTCCTCCAAGTGATCATTTTGCAGGGAAATTTCTTCATCTTCCTTAACATTCCCAATTTTCTTCCCACTTCTCAAAGTTATAGCATGCAGTGCTTTAGGATTGATTACAGTATTTGAAGGTAAAGTGCCTCCCATTTGAGCTTGTTGATTACTCATGCTATTGGATAGTTGTGTAACATAAGAGGAAAGATTGGAATTCTTCATCTTGACTTCTTCCAAATCCTTGCAAATAGACGTGAGCTGGGAATTTATGGTTGCTCTGTCACTGTCCATTTTCTGCAGTACTGATGTCAGTGAAGAATTGTAGAAATTTTTGTCTTCCTTCATTTGATTCAGTAGAGATTGCTTGTCTACAACCATTTGGTTGTTCAACTGTGTCATCAAGTCCTTCAAGAGTGAATTAGTGTCTTCATTCTTGCTAGAATTATCTTGAATAGGTACAAGCATTTTGGATGGTTCAACCAGATTCTGATTTGGGGTCTGAAACTGTGATGGTCCAGCATTGTTGGATAAAAACTTATTATTAAAGTTCCTATTGTCACCACCCCCACCGTAAATTAGGATGGTCCCTCCATCCTTCATTGTATGTGGCAGAAAATGGGTCTCTTTTTTGGTACTGGTTAGGCTTGCTTTGGTAAAAAGCATTAACTTCTTCAAATTTGGAAGGACAAACAGCAGGAAGATGCATAGAAGATCCACAATAGTCACAAGGAGCTACAATTTGATTACATGGTGCCACTGGTCGAGAAGGAGTATGATGAAGAGTAGAGATTTCAGTTTTCAAACTTTCCATTTGTGCCACTAGACGCTGTAAAACAGAATCAGAAGTATGTCCATTACTCACTTCTCCTACATCATATATGTCTCTTGAACTAAATTGCTGATTGTTTCTGGCCATTTTTTCAAGAAGGTCCTATCCAGTTGTTGGTGTTAGATCTAAAATAAATCCATTAGCAGCAGCATCAGTTGTAGCTTTTGTTTGTGGAAGCATGCCTTCATAAAAATATTGGACCAACCATTGTTTTGGTATTTGGTGGTGAGGGCAGCGAGTTAACATTCCCACAAATCTAGACCAGTAATCATATAGAGATTCCCCTTTGTTCTGTCTAGCACTATAAATTTCCTTCTTCAATGTTGCTGTTCTGGAGGCTGGAAAATATCTTTCCAAAAATAACTTTTGTAATTGGGACCATGTGAGCATAGCATAATGTTGAGGAAGAGACCTTAACCACTCCTTAGCATCACCCAGAACTGAAAAATGAAATGCTTTCTTCAGCACCTCTTCAATTGATAGGAAGAACATGCCATATACAAGTCTTGCAAATGTTGATGTGGATCATCCCCTGCATGACCATAGAATTTAGGAATTGCATTCAGTAGAGAACTTTTAATTTCAAAATTCACAGAATTATTCCACAGACCATATGGATCATAATCAACAGCAGAATTATTCAACTCCCTAATACTTCTATTTTCAGTTTCAGGATTAACATTTAAATGCTCAGGCCTGTTTTCAGCTTCCTGTTCTTGAACATGATTGGCATTATTAGGATCATTAGGCCTAGGATTATTGGAATCAAGATGTGGATTCATGATAAAAAGTTGATCTACAAAATGTCCTAAAGAGGATTCTGTATCAGATATGTGCGTTAGAATAGAGCTGGCTGAATCAATAGATGAAGGTGTAAGAGGAGCAGGTGATGTTTCTGGTGGAGCAATGGTTGGCTGAAGCTGTTTGGCTTTTTTCAGATTTCTTAAGGTTCTATTAATTTCTATATCCAGGGGGTAAAATTCAGCAAAGTCACGGCTCATACAAGAGTATTTTATTCAGATAGAAACAAGATAATGACAGCAAATTGGAATTGTCAACAGAAAACTAGAACAGAACAGAGTAACAATGAATATTCAGGAGTTAAAAGGCCGGCAATGGCGCCATTTGATTTATCCTTAGTCGTATAGGCAATCAAAAATAATAAAGAAAGGAATATGCAGTACACTGATGCAACCTAAGTGTCGAATCACTTGGTCTAATAACTCCCTGAATTTCTAAGTAAAATTAACACAATTTACTTGTAGAACATATAGAAGAAGAACAACATTCAGATTAATACAAAAAGATCTTTGTTGATTTTCATATGCAGTATTAAAATGAGAATGAATGGAAACGCAAACGGTACTATGAAACTCAAGAAAAACAATCAGTGTCAATTCTCCCAAGAGTTTCGCTTTATCTTCATCGCATTACCTAATCTGGAGCTAAGTATCACCGAATATGCAGAAAATTAAACACCCTTAACTGAACAAAATTCCTGCTCATATGAATCAATTAATCAAATCACGAATTCTCAAAACACTGAATCAGAATAAGGTTCTGATTAATTTCTCAATTCAGAGTGAAATACCAAATTCTTTGCAACATTCAATCGTACAACAATCACCTCAGTATTTGAAACAGAAAACATCTAAATCTATTCCTAATCACTTTGCAACTCACAAAGCAATGAAGAATTAAAAGAATTAGATGAATGTGAGACTCCCTCTTAAATTCAGTAGCTCGGATTCAGCTCTGCTCTTGGGGGAATATCTGGAATTAGCTACACATGATGGCGACTTCTCCTCCTTCAAACTTAGATTGTAGCTCTGCCATCAAAATATTAGATTCGGTAATCACCACTAATCCTTCGGTCGATGTTCTGCCAAGATCCGAATGAATCAGCACCCATGGACGAATGTATCCTCTCTCTCTCCGGTCGTTCGGCTCAAATCAAAATCGTTCTCCTCTCTCCACTTCCTTTTTCCGTTATTAATCTTGTTGCTGTAACTGATTGCTTCGCTCCCCCTGAATTTCTAAACCGTCCCCTCAGTAATTGGAATTTTCGGAACTAAGTGTAAGTTTGCGTGGAAACTCTTTTCCATTGGTGATAGAAATCAGTTTCTATCAGTGATGGAATTGCTTTTCCTCTAGACTCTTTTTTTTCCTTTCTCACTGGAAATGTGTTTCTGCCACTTTATGTTTACAACTCTGCCCCTGGATTCACAACAATAACCCAGAAGTAATATCCAACTGTGGAATTTCATAAAGCTATTAAAACATCACAATTGCTTAATTCTTTTGCTCAAGTGCATCAGCATTTTATTTATTTATTAGTGCAATTAATGCTCAATCTATTTCTTAAAATAGCCTAAAATCTACATTCCAAACATATGAAAGAATATGATTTATCAGCCACAAATTTCCGTTACTAATCCGTCACAATTCTATCACTAATTTTAAATAGATGTTTATATTATGTAAAAATTATTTTTAATTACAAAAAAAGAAAGAAATTTTTTTATTTTGATATAAGAATTGAGTTATTTTTATTAGGTCCTCTTGATTATTAATATTATTAATAGAGTTTTTTATATTTGTGTTAAAATCAATTCTTCTTATAACTTAGTGATGATTTTCTTTTTTCCTTGTAACCTAATGATAAGTAAATAAGTAAGAGAAGATAAGAATTTCAATTACTTTACTATGTGAATTAATCCACATACCTCCATTTATGAACTCTAACATAACAAGAAGGCTTGAGGCAAGTGAGAGATGATGGTATTAAACCTGGATAAATGTTTTCATATAGACGTATAAAGTGTTGGTGGTTTACTTAATCTATCTTTTTTATTTTTGATATCTTGTAACACCCAACTGAATTAAAAATGGTTAATATATATTATCTCACTTTTAATCATTATTGACGTATAGTCACTTAATAATATGATTTTCATTACATTTATCGACTTTCACATCATTATAATGGAAGAATTACGAATGTTTGTTCTTAAAAAGGATTAATTGATCAGGAAACTAATACATTGATTTTTTAATTGTGAAAACAATTTAACTTTTTAATGTCTTGTAACACCTAATTGAATTAAAAATGGCTAATATATATATTATCTCACTTTTAATAATTATTGATGTATAGTCACTTAATGATATGATTTTCATTACATTTATCGACTTTCACATCATTATAATGGAGGAATTATGAATGTTTATTCTTTAAAAGAATTAATTAATCAGGAAACTAATACATTGATTTTTTTAATTAAGAAAACAATTTAACTTCTTAATGTCTTGTAACCCCTAATTGAATAGAAAATAGCTAATATATATTATCCACTTTTAAGAATTATTATTGATGTCACTTAATAGTTTGATTTTCATTATATTTATTGACTTTCACATCATTATAACAAAGGAATTAGGAACGCTTATTCTTGAAAAGAATTAATTAATTGGGAAACTAATACATTGATTTTTTGAGGAAAAATTGGGAATAAATCCCTTATTAAAAATTTAATTTGTAAATGGGACCTAAGAACTTTATGCAACTCAATTTCTATTATATGTAACTTAACTTTCTTTGTATGCAATTTATCTTTCCTCATGTACAATAATTTTTTGTGTGCAATGTGTAACTCAATTTCTCTTTGTGCAAATAAAATTCTTTTATATACAAGTCATATTTCCTATGTGCAAAATAATTTCTTATATCCAAATAATGTTCTGTACAAACTATTTTTTCTTTATGCAACTTACCTTCCTTTGTGTACAACTAATATTTCCTTGTATAATCAATCATTGTAGATCCTATTTGCTAATTAAATTTTCAATTAGGGATTCATCCCCAATTTTCTATTTTTTAATTGTGAAAAAAATTTAAATTTTTAATATCTTGCAACACCCAATTGAACTAAAAATGGCTAATATATTTATTATCTCACTTTTAATAATTATTGATGTATAGTCACTTAATGATATGATTTTTATTACATTTATAGACTTTTACATCATTATAATGGAGGACTTAGGAATGTTTATTCTTAAGAAGAATTAATTAATTGTGAAACTAATAGTTTGATTTTTTAATTGTAAAAACAATTTTCAGATAAATGTATATAATTTAAGTTTTTTATTAAACGTATATAATTTGAAGTTTATTATTAAATAATAAGTGTAATTGTGCTCAGTACTCACCGTTTTGAATTCATTTATTATTAAATAATAAGTGTAATCATGCTCAATGCTCACCGTTTTGAATTCGCTCTTCAGCGCCCGATGGAAAAATGCAAGATTGTCGCCAATGCTTTTTCCATAACTGCCACTCCATTTCAACCCCTCTTTTTTCATAGCGCCACTCCTTGAGCCCTAGATCTCACCATTTTATCTTCACTGCCACTTCACCTTCTACTTCATCTTCACCACATCAGTGACAAAATCTCTTCAATCATCTTCCTCTATTAGCAACATCGACTTCCTCCTCCAACTTTCATCGCCAGCAACGCCTTCACCGGCCAACGTAATCACTGTCCATGTTCTCCTCAGTCTGCTTCGACTTCTTTCTTCAACTCCTGCAGCCTCAAGGTGAGTTTTTCTTCTTTTTGTTTTTGTTTTTGGTGAATAAAGATAAACTAAATAGAATACAAAACCAAAAGATTATGGTAAACTATACGAACTTGTCTTGGAGTCCCGATGCCCAGTAGATCCTTGTGCAATTGTTCTTCCAACTCTATTAGAGATCTTACCCAAGTTCTTTTCCTTTCGAATTAAAGGAAAGCTTGATGCGCCATCTTGTCAGCACACGCATTAGCTTCTCTGTATATTACTTTGAAGCTGAGTTGCCATTCTCTTCCTATAAGCTCTCTTACTTCCTCCATTAAACCATTGTAATCCTCTAGCGGTTGCATGTTCATCTCTAAAAACAATATAAATTTTCAGTTTGGCTTAAATAAATTTTGGTGCTTTAAATGTATTTCTGCTTTATCTATGTCTACTTCTAAACTGTTAGCCTTGAACCTTCAATCAAAGATTGCAAGTAAATTAATTCATTTACTCTTATGATATATAACTAGAAAATACTATCCCGTGCTTCAATTAGTGTAATTAATAACATTAACTTATTGTAATTTATATTATCCCCAAAAACATCAACACAACATAAAGCACTTCATCTATAGATGATGATGTTGAAATTGGCTTATACTTTAATCCTTAGAGTTAGATCTTATTAACGAGTTAATACAGTAGCATTGTTTCACTCAAAAAAAATAATAGCATTGTGACAAGTTAATTAGCCATTTGAACTATACAAAAATAGTTATTGAAAAACAAAAATAATTAGGATTACATTTTGACTCAATATAATTGTATCTCTTTTCCAATTTCATATATCATTATATATATATATATATATATATATTGGCGCAAGCTCTATTTTTTTTAATCTTATAATTTCAGATTTTTTTCCAAAAATTTTATTTTAGAACAGCATTTTACTAAGCGATTGCACTTTAATGCAAAAGCTTAAGATTTATTTACCAATGTGCTTTTTGTATTTGCATAAAAAGTAAATTAATCTTGCACATAGGATAATATGCTATGTATAGAAGCTAGAAATAACCTTTCCTTATGGAAAACCTGTAAAAGCTTTTTTCTTATAAAATTATTAGTGGCTTAGTGCCATTCTCCAAAAGGATGGTCATGAAGGCAACAAAATAAAGTCCAATGATCAAAGATCTTATACACAATTTCTGCCCGCAAAGGAAAATGAGCAAAATTTGAACAGTTAATATCTGACAGCCATCCCTATCTTGTTTTGCATAGTACAGCAGCATGTGCCACAACTCCGAGAACTATGCAAACATTCTGGAATGAGCTTTTTTCTCTTGGTAAGTCTATCAGCAACCTGTAACCAATCTTAACATTAAACTGATATCATTAAGCTAACATTGTATCAAACAAACAATACATAAATAAACAGTGAAGGAAGTGAAAAAAAATCTAATAACTGAACTTTTTCCTTGTAGTTGGAAGCTCTTTCTTAATTCCTCGTCACGAACAGAGAAGGGTTTGACATCAAATTTACCAGAAATACCACAGACGTGGTTCATGTTGCAATATTTAAGTTAACTATCCAAGAGTAAGGGTCTACTGATTTGCTTTACCTCTATATCTGTTTACTTTGCTATATATGAAGAACTCAAACAACCACCACCTACCATCAAGATTTGCATTTTATTTTATTTCCTATATTTTGTTCCTTTTTGCAGATGATTTTTTTTTTAAATTTTATTTTCTCCCTGCAAGGAAATGAACATAGACATCCATTACATATTTGCGATCTTTGATCTTTTAAGATGCTAAAGTTTCAACATATTGGTGACCAACCTGACAAATACTATCATAACATAGCTCAAGGTGTATGGGTTCTTGTGTCTATTCAAAGTTTTCATTTTAAAATCACCCATTAAACTGTATTTTTCCTAAATGATGTTTCTAAGTCTTTTTTGGAATGAATTAACTGTTAGCGTTGAACCTCCAATCAAAGATTGCAATTAAATTAATTCATTTGCTCTTATGATATATAATACTAGAGATTGTCTATTAGGATTCATAAAATGTTACAAAAGCATGTCTTAATAACAAAAATAAAAGTGGTCTGAATGAGTTTTAATATATGAGCTAGCAAAGTTAATGAAACTTGAACATTAAGACTATTATTCAGCTTGTGTAATAATTAACATATATTTACACTTGAGAGTTATTGGGGCCCTATCTAATTATGAGACTATAACATCAATAATGTGACTTCAAAATAGATACAAAATCAAAATTTTGCTGCTAATGCTTGTCTTTTCCCTCTTTATATGTATTTATAAATAGACAAGAACTTTAATAATGCTAATGTAAAATGGAAGACCCATTGATATGGTTTTCAATCCGTTAGGGGTACTTTCATGAATGAATATAGGGTTAGTTGTTGCTAGAACACATAATTTTACCCAAAAAAATTTACGCACTCAAATTACAAAGATTTGGGGGTGCTGAAAAGTTGCTACATTTTGATTTTACATTGCTAGAACACTCATTTACTCAATAGAAGTCCCACAAAATCAAAAATGGATGTATAATATAGTAGATCCAAGCACTAAATGGTATACGCAAGATTTCCAACGAGGTGTTAAGGAGTTTCTTACCTATGCTCTAAGGGCACCTTATTCTCAAACATCAAGGAAGCTTTGGTGTCCGTGTGTCAAATGTAAATGTAGGCCATATCTAACTATTGATGAGGTGAAGACACATATCTATAAATTTGGATTTATGCCAAAGTATTATATATGGAATAGTCATGGTGAAGCAGAAATACAATATCATTCTCCTTTGTCTCCAATACCAAGTACTATATATGCCTCACATGAGCCAATCAATAACCAACTAAATCAATATGAGACTATAGTGATGGATGTAGCTGGGCCAAGTTTTAGGGATAATTATAATGAAGGTATTAGAGAGATGCCAAATCTGAATGTAAGAGCATTTTATGACATGTTACATGCTGCACAACAACCATTGTGGGAAGGCTGCAAATAGTCTAAACTTTCAACAACCTTGCAATTATTAAGCATAAAGGCAACAACTAACATGTCACGACAAGGATACAATTTAATTTCCCAACTCATGAGGAGGACACAGCCTAAAGATACTTGTATGCCTACAGACTTGTACCAAACAAAAAAGTTGGTGTCAAAGCTAGGTCTTGATTATAGAAAGATTGATTGTTGTGTGAATGGGTGTATGTTGTACTATAAAGCTAATGATAGTACAACGCAATGTAAGTTTTGTGGTGAGGAAAGATATTTCTCAAGAAGGTGTCATGGAAGGAAAAAGAAAGTTGCAAGGAAATATTTGTGGTTCTTACCTTTAATTCCAAGATTTTAGCGATTGTATGCCTTTGAGAAAACAGCAAAGGAAATGACATGGCACTATACAAATCATAAAGGCGCTAATGTCCTTTCTCACCCCTCTGACGGCCAAGCATGGAAAGTTTTTAATAGTACATATCTTGACTTTGCTCATGATCCACAAAATGTGAGGCTTGGGTTATGTGTTGATTGATTGACGCTATTTGGGCAATCAGGAAGACAATATTCTTATTGGCCTATAATTATTACTCCATATAATATGTCACCCAAGTTGTGTATGACACGAGAATATATGTTTTTTACTTTAATTATCCCTGGTCCTAATAATTCCAAAGGAAAAATAGATATGTATTTACAACCATTGATAGATGAATTAAAATTATTATAGGATGAGGGTGTGCTAACATATGATGCCTCATTGAGACAAAACTCTCACATGCGTGCTGTATTATTATGGACAATTAATGACTTTCCTGCATATGGCATGTTTTCTGGTTGGATGACAATGGGAAGATTATCGTGTCCTATATGTATAGAGAACTCAAAAGCATTCCAATTGAAGTATGGGAGGAAAACATCTTTCTTTGATTGTCATCGTCAATTCCTTCCTATTGATCATTGATTCAAGAGAAACAAAAACTTATTTTGCAAGAACAAAGTTGAGAAATTAATGCCTCCTTCTCGGTTAAGTGGAGAGGAAGTTTGGCATAGAGTACAAAATTTGCCAAAGGTCACCGAATATGGAACAACTATACCAACTGAAGGCTATAATGACACTCATCATTGGACCAAACAAAGCATATTTTGGGAATTACCATATTGGAAAAGCAATCTCATTTGACATAATCTTGATGTTATGCACCTTGAAAAGAATTTTTTTGAGAATTTGTTTCACACTGTCATGGACACAAAAGGAAAAACAAAAGATAATACACAAGCTCGAATGGACTTGCAAGAATATTGTCGACGAAAGGAAAATGAACTTATTGATAGAGGAGGAAAAATGATGAAACCAATTGCAAAATATACTTTGAATTTAGAACAAAGGCGAGCGATTGTTCAATGGATAAAGAAGTTGAAGCTCCGCGATGGGTATGCATCTAATCTAGCTTGGTGTGTTGATATGAAGGAAGCAAAGTTATATGGAATGAAGAGTCATGATTCTCATATGTTCATGGAACGCTTGGTTCCTATTGCCTTTTCTACATTGCCAGATGATGTATTTAATCCTATAGTGGAGCTTAGTCAATTCTTTAAACAACTTTGTTCTACCACCTTGATGGTAGATCAACTTGAGATATTAGAGCAAAATATTGTTGTGACATTTATGTAAATTAGAGAAGGTTTTTTCCTTGGTTTTTTTGACTCAATAGAGCATTTGCCCGTCTACCATGCTTATGAAGCTAAGGTTGGTGGACTGATTCAGTTTCGATGGATGTATCCATTTGAAAGGTAATGAAATTTCTTTTTGTTGGTTTCTTTGTATGTAATAAATACAATAGTCAATGTTAGCTTTTACAACATATCCATTTTTGTAGATTCCTTTATACCTTGAAATGAAAGGTCAAGAACAAAGCCCGAGTTGAAGCGTCTATATGTGAAGCTTATATAGTCGAGGAGACCGCTATGTTTTGCTCGCACTACTTTGAGCCGAGTATGCCACCAAGAATAACAAGACCTCTACGAAATGATGATGGTGGAGAATCAAATTTGCCAACAATTTCCATATTTAACTATCCAGGAAGACCTTTTAGGGAATGTAAAGCTCGTTTCTTGAATGATGAGGAAGTAGAAGCTGCCAAAAGATATGTTCTAATGAATTGTGATAAGGTGCAACCTTATATGATGTAAGTGATCTTTGGTTGTGATCAAACCTTATGTCAAATATATGCATTACAAACACATTATTTGTCATGTAGGTTATTTGTACAAACATTGAAGAAAGATAACTGTCGAATCACAGAGAATGAGATAGAATCCCAGATCAATTAAAGATTTCCCTCATGGTTTAAAAATCATGTAAGTATGATTGCTTTCAATTTTGTATCATCAAACAGGAATTATCTGCCATAATACTCATTGATCCTTATTACGTAGGTTCAAAATCATAACAACCACATTGTAGATCCATTTTTACATGACATTGCTTGGGACCCAAAGAGAAAGTTATAACTTGGCCTATGTACTTTATTAATGGGTATAAGTTTCATACACATTCATGGGCCCTTTGAAAATCAACGATAAATATTGGTATATGCATTAAAGGTGCTGACTATGCACAACCAGAACATGACTTTTATGGTATTGTACAGGAGATTATAGAGATTGAATATATGGGGCTTTTTGTAAAGAAATTAGTATTATTCAATTGTGAGTGGTTTAATCCGATACCAAATCATGGTATAAGGGTTTATGAACAATATGGGATTGTTGAAGTTCATGGATTACGAAGGTACAATAAGTATGATCCATTCATTATTGCTCAACAAGTAATGCAAGTATAATGCACCTCTTATCCTTGTTGTCATCAGAAGGCAAATTGGTTAGCTACTATTAAGGTGAAGGCTCGTAACATCATTGGTGCTCCTACATGTGCAATAAACTTAGAGGCAGTTCAAGCAGATGGATTAGAAGTCATACTACCAACAATTATTGATGATGCTGAATTGAATAACTAAATAAATTCTGAAATTTTCTACGAAGAGGTGGATATGCCAACTGAGAACATGGTTTATGAAGAAGATGAATACGAAGATGAAGTTGAGGAAGATGAAGAAGATGAATATGAAGATGAAGTTGAGGAAGACACAAATGATGGTGAAGAAGATTTCTATATGGAAGTTGATGATGATGATGACAACAACGACGATGATGACATCAACAACAATGATGAAGACGGATGAATTATGGTTAACATATTATAATCTACTACTATTTAGTGTTCAATTTGACTTTGATTGCATTGATTCTTCAGTTTTGATCTTGATTCATTTTGTATGAGTATTTATTGCCTATTACTTACCCAATATTGAAATTGGAATTTGCAGATGTCAAATCTAAGTGCAAAGCGTAAAATCCAATCGAGTACTACCACACCTCCGCAATTGCCTCAGCAACTTGAAAAATCAATTCCTCATGTAGCTATGACCTTCGCTCCTAATGTGGCAGAACAATCCACTAGACCTTCATTGCCTCTAGTATCTAGTTTTAATTTTGTTCAATTCTGTGATGATTTATTTATTATTTATTACTAACTCAACTTAATCTTCAAATTTGGATATGTAGATGTCAAGTGGTAAAGTGCAGCGTAGAGTCCCATATGGAACTACAGCATCTGCACAATTGCCTCACCAACCTGAAAATTCTTCTCTTCCTCAACCATCTATGCGTACATCATCTCCAGTCATGTCTGAACCAATTAGGAGACTCTCGATATCACCTGCATCATCTCCTTCAATCCCATCTCTTGGAACAGAAGCCTCACAAAACCCAACTCAGGGTTCTCCTGCTAGTTCCAACCCATGGGGTATTGATCCCTCAGATAACCGGATGTGGGTATATCCTGAGAATAAAACGTAAGTAATCAACTTCACATTACTTTATCTGATATTTTTATTGAGCTGCTTAAAGCCATTCTAGTGCCATTATTCCTGTGTGAAATATTCTTCCTATCATTCAAGGAAAATTTGAACACCCATGCTGTACTTGGAAGGCGACACCCCCTCAAATTAAGGACTTGTGGTTTAGGGAATGGGCAGTATATAGGTTCATTATATTTTTATTATGTCTTTAGTTTTTCTCTCATTCTATTATAGAACATGATTTTGTTTTTCTTCTTATTTCTGCAGAAACAATTTAAATGGTTGCCACAACATGAAGTTGCTATTAGGAGAAATTGGAACTTAAAGTGCATAGAAATCTTAAGACATACAATGCATAATGTTCAGAAGGATATGTTTCTGAAACAAATGAGGCCTAATTGGATTCCACCTAATGTGATGGATGATTTAGAGGAAATATGGACATTAGAAAATTATAAGTCCAAGTGTAACACAGCTAAAGTCAATCGGGCCTCTTCCACAGGAGGCACTCAACACAAAGGGGGCAGCATCCCTAATACTGAGCATAGAAGGAGGTTGGTGAGAATTATATTTATTTTCAGCTATTATCTTTAATTATTTAATGCATGACATGATCATTTTTTTATAAATAACTAGTTAATGCATGATATAATTCTTTTTTTTTATAAATAACTACAGGCTTTACAGTTGGGAAGAAATCCTACTCAATATGAATTGTTCACAAATACACACTTTGATGTCAAAACTAACCAATTTGTGGATATTAGGTCAGCTGAAATTTCTGTAAGTACATATTTTTCCAGAATCTTTTTCTGTAGAGCTGTGCTGATGGCCTGAGGCTTGACTAGTTGTAGTGTGGGTCTTTACTTCTTTACTTGTGGTTACTAGTCTGCATCAACTATATATTTAGTAGGGTTAAATAATCTAATTAAAATATGATTACATTCTATATCGATCAAAATCTTCACACTTTTGCTTCTGATTAATTAATGCCATAGTCCATACCAAAAGTTTTGAAAGGCATACTTTCAATGGTGATTTCCATTGTCATCGATGAAAATGAGACTTTGTTCCGATCCATTAATTGACATTATTTCATAAAATCAAATAAAATATTAACATTAAAATTTGAATGTTCTTGGAGTTAGATTTGAATGGGGAGAATGGAAGAAAAATGTTAGCTTTATAATCTAAATAAAATCAAGTAAAATATTAGCATTAAAATTTCACTTTCCTTCTCAATCTAAGCACACCTCTGAATTTCTCTTTTTATGCCTCTTTCATGTCATCTGCTAGTTGAGAATAATACTTCTGGACCTTTTTTAAGAGACCTCAATTGCATAAAAACCATCTTTACCCTGCTTTTCAGGTGTTGTATGCTTAGAACAACGACATCTGTATATTTTAATAATATAAATAGCTTTTGTATTTATTTCAGAAATGAAATTCTTAAGAAGTGATTGTTATCACGTTTATCCCATATAGATGTGGACAAAAATTGCTGTTGAATTCTTGTAGAACTTTTCATCTAAAAAAAGGGGAAAGAAAAAAGAATGCATATCTTAGGGCCATTTCATTTTCATCTCATGTGATAAGGGACATGTTGCTTTTTACTGCCTCTCTTATGTTAAGAACAAATAGTCTTCTTCTTCTTCTTTTTTGTTTGGTTTGGTTTGGTTTTTTTTTTAAATAAATTTTTTATTTTAATTGTAAACTCATTCACATGCGGTGGAGGGTTTGGTCAGCCTCATACTTTTTAGCATTGATAGCTCTCTTTTTTGTCCTTTTTTTTGGGAGAGTGTCTAGCTGTATACCCTCTTGTTTCTCAAGTAAGTTTTTCCCCCCAATTGAATTAAAATAGGAATAATAATTTCTTCCTACTCGATCAATGGAAGGACGGGAATTTAGCCATCTTTAGTTCCTAGCCTTTGAAAATGCCTTACTGGTGGTATAATAATAATGGTAATAGTAATAGAAATATGTAGATCTTCTAATTGTGCATGCTTCTCGTATTGATAAGTATTATATTTGGAAGTTATTTTATGGTGTTTTAAGGCTTTGAGGTTGCATCATTAGATTTTGGTCTCTGCCAGTAGCTATTTTAAGGCTTGTTCACTCTGGATTGTTGTTTTTCAGATTCGTTGAGAATTGCCTATTTGTGTGCTTGTTAATGCTTTTATATTTTGAATTTTTTACTTTCTTTTTTCATAGGAACATTACATGAGGGTCAAGGCATCAAGGAGTTCTAGTGTTGGTTCTCCAAGTGTGGAGGAATCAAATCAGCTAGATGGTGAAGAAATGAGGATTTGGTTACAGGTTGCAGGTGGTAAGAATAAGAAGGGTTGAATCTATGGCTTAGGATCTGATGCCCAGCATAATGACTGCACACAACATTCTTCTCATATGTCTCCTTCTTCCATCAACACAGAAGGCCAACCTGATCTTCAGAATATTGTCTCAGAGCTTAAACAAGAAAATGAAGATATGAGACAATTAAATGTTACCATCTTGTCTAGGTTGGAAGCACTTGAGCGAAAATTCTCAACTGGGTCGCCTATCAACTCCAGCACTCAAAGTGAAGCAAGTCCACATAATGATAATTAGTAGTTTGTTTAATATTATACTTGTTATAAAGATTGCTCTTTAGTTTGGGACTTGACATTTTTAGATTTGTTGCTTGTTATGACAACTGCTATTTTAATTTGGTTTGAATATTAGCGACATTATAATTATAATTTCAATTTGTTTCTTACAGGAAATGCAGCTTGAAATAAAAAATTAAAAAAACTTAAAAATAAAAAATTTTCCACAGATTTGTGACGGAACTTCCGTCTCTAAATATATATAATCAGCAAAAAAAAAAAACGTGGAACATTAGTGACGGATTTTCCAGGGAATTCTGTCACTAATTTGTGACGGACAGTTCTGTCACAAATCCGTCATTAACATGTGACCTAATATTCCGTCAAAAAACTCACAATTCCGTGATAAATTTGTGAAGGAATTTCCGTCACAAATATGTGCAGTTTTTTAACAGAAATTCTATCACAATTCTATCACAAATTTGTGACGGAAAGGCTGTCACAAGTCTGTCAGAATTTTGTGATGAAAATTCTGTCACAATTTGGTGACAGACAACTCCCTCACAAATCTGTCACAAAATTTGTGACGGATTTCCGTCACAAGTCTGTCGTCGAATTAGCGACAGATTCTTTATTTCCGACACAAATCAATTAGTGATGGCCTTTTTAGTGATGGAACGTATTTCGTCACAAATTCCGTCACAAATTTTTTTTGACGGATTAGCGACGGAATTTTCGCCACTAACCAGTTTAGTGACGGAAATTCTGTCACTAATTTCTATCACTAATCTCCTATTTTTTTTGTAGTGCAGGGAGATATTTGTGGACCGATACACCCACCATGCGGACTATTTAGATATTTTATGGTTTTGATTGATGCATCAACAAGATGGTCACATGTCTGTTTATTATCTTTACATAACCTGACGTTCACAAGATTATTGGCTTAATTAATCAGATTAAGAGCATATTTTCCTGATTTTCCTATCAAGAAAATACGTCTTGATAATGCTGGTGAATTTACTTCACAAGCTTTCAATGATTATTGTATGTCTCTTGGGATTGATGTTGAACATCCTATGGCTCATGTACACACACACAAAATGGACTTGTAGAATCATTAATCAAACGTTTACAATTAATTGTGAGACCATTACTTATGAGATCAAATCTCCCAATTTCTGCTTGAGGGCATGCAATTTTGCATGCAGCAATGTTAATTCGCATCAAACCAACAAGTTATCTCAAGTCCTCCCTTTTACAATTGGTTTTTGGTCAGGAACTCAATATTTCCCATCTAAGAACCTATGGATATGCTATATATGTTCCAATTGCTCCCTCACAACGTACCAAGATGGGTCCTCAAAAAAGGATAGGAGTATATGTCGGATATGAATCTCCGGCTATAATAAAGTATCTAGAACCGTCAATAGGAGATTTATTCACGGCTTGATTTGTTGATTATTATTTTGATGAGTCAATTTTTCCAACAATGAGGGAGAAAATAAGAAGTTGGAAAAGGACATTAGTTGGAAAGAATTATTACCATCTTATCTTGATCCTCGCACAAAAGAATTTGAACTGGAAGTTCAAAAGATCGTCAATTACAAAGTTTAGCTAATCAATTACCAGATGCATTTACTAACCTGAAGAGAGTAACAAAGTCACATATCCCAGCTGTTAATGCTCCTATTAAAATTGATGTTCTTGATGGACAACCAATTGTGAATGATTCTAAAGCACGCATGAAGCGTGGCAGGCCCATCGGTTCCAAAGATAAAAATCCTTGAAAGAAAAAAAAAGCTAAAAGTATAAATGGCCTAGTCGAGAATAATTTAGAAAAATTAGCAACTCTAGAAGAGTCATTAGAAAATGCTAAGATCCCAATTCTCAAAGAAAGTTAGGTACCTGAAAATGATGAGATCTTAATTAATTATGTTATGAATGGGATAAGATGGGACTGAAGTGAAGTCGATGTCGATGATATTTTCTCTTATAATGTAGCACTTGATGTGATGAATGATAATGAGGATCATGAGCCAAAGTCAATTAGTGAATGTAAATAAAGAAAGGATTGGCCAAAATGGAAAGATGTGATTGAGGCAGAATTAAAATCGCTAGAACAGCAAAAAAGTTTTGAACCAATAGTCCTTATACCTGAAGATGTAAAACTAGTTGGATATAAATGGGTTTTTGTGTGAAAGAGAAATAAAAAAGGTGAAATCATAAGATACAAGGCACAATTTGTTGCCCAAGGGTTTACACAAAGACCTGATATCAATTTTGAAGAAACTTATTCACTAATAGTGGATGCAACTACTTTTCAATTCTTATTAGCCTCGCAATAAACGAAGGGCTCAATTTGCATCTAATGGATGTTGTTACAACCTCTCAGTATGGCTCACTTGACAGTGACATTTATATGAGACCCCCTGAAGGGCTGAAATTGCCAGAAGCATACAATTCAAAATCTCGAGAATGATACTCAATTAAGTTAAACAAACCCTTATATGGATTAAAGCAATTAGGGTGAATATGGTATAACATGCTTAGTGAGTATCTATTAAAGGAAGCGTATAAAAATGATACAATATACCCATGCATTTTTATGAAAAGATTAGAAAATGAGTTCGTTATAATCACTGTGTATGTTGATGATATAAATATTATTGGAATCTTGAAGAGCTTGAAAAGGCAGTGAATTGCCTAAAGAAAGAATTTGAAATGAAGGATCTAGGAAGAACAAAATTTTGCCTTGGATTACAAATTGAGTATTTGAAAAATGGAATTTTTGTATATGAAGAAACTTATACAAAAAAGATCCTAGAATATTTTTATATGGATAAGTCACATCCATTATGTACTCCAATGATTGTAAGATCTTTGGAGGTGGATAAGGACCCTTTTAGACCTTGAGAAATCAGGAAAAAAGGTGATGAAGAGCTACTTAGTCTAGAAGTACCATATCTTAGTGCAATTAGAGCACTAATGTATCTTGCTAACCATACGCTACTTGATATATCATTTACAGTAAACTTGCTAGCAAGATATAGTTCTTCACCAACACGAAGGCATTGGAATGAAGTTAAACACATCCTTCGTTATCTTAAGGGTACAATGGATATGGGATTATTTTATTCGAATGCATCCAAGACCAATCTTGTTGGCTATGCAGATGCTGGATTTCAGTCTGACCCACATATCGGTAAATCACAAACAGGCTATCTATTCACATATAGTGGTACAACCATTTCATGGCGATCTATGAAACAAACTATATCAGCCACATCATCTAACTATGCAGAGCTTTTAGCAATGCATGAAGCAAGTCAAGAATGCGTATGGTTAAGGTCTTTAATACATCACATACAAACTACTTGTGGCTTGTCTTTTGTAAAATGATCCCAACAATACTAGACAAAGATAATATTGCATGTATTACCCAACTAAAAGAATGATACATCAAAGGAGAAAGAACAAAGCATATCTCTCCAAAATTCTTCTTCACTCATGACCTTCAAAAGGATGGTGAAATCAATGTTAGTGGCAGTCTCACCCAATAGGGGGTGAATTGGGTGAGTTATAAAAATCTTGCGAATTTAAAACAATAAGCTAATAGAAACAGAGAGTGTGAGTTAGAGAGATTTCACCGAAGAAAAGAGGACACAGAATTTATACTAGTTCGGTCTCAACCACTTGACCTACGTCTAGTCCTCAGAACACCTCTGAGTATTCCAATATGTTCCAAGATTAATCGGGCTCTTGGTGCTGCAGTACAGCAATTGATTCGCTCAATCACTCCCCTTTACTACTTGTAAGGTTACAATCCCTCTCAAGAGTCCACACACTTGAGTTTCACACAAAACGTGATTTACGATGATAGATACAGACTCTCTCACAGAGTAATTAAATGAGAAACACTGAAGCTCGGTATATGCTAGAACAAAGTATTGAATGTAACAATAAATAATTAGCAGAGGGTAGCTCGGGTATTCAATATGTTCATTTAATGCTTCTTCGCGCCTTTTATAGTTGAGGTAGTTTAATAATCGTTAGACGAAAGAGCTTTTAGCCGTTGAGAGTTCGGTTGCGTGTTTTTCCAGTTTCAATAGTTCTCGCTATTAATGCTTCTGACATGGTAGGTTACAGGCTACTAAACAACCGTTAGAGAGCCATTGAGTTTTTTTCTTCATAATCTGCAATTTTAATTCAATAAGTTTCTCTTTACAGAGTAAAACTTAGATCAGACCGAACAAATAATAAGATGAATATTCGTAATTTAAAAGTAGAATCAATCAGCTAAATGTTTTGAACGATAACTGGACATCCTTGATCAAAATAATGATCGATGACTGGTTGATCGATCAAGTTATCGATTATTCAGAATGAGAACTTTTGACACAGGTAACTATGTTTATCGATCAAGTGATGGATCATTGATTTATCAATTAAGTGATCGATAAAAGGAAACGGTGACTTCATAAAGGTATGCAGAGAAAAGGAAGCTCAAGGTCTCTTTTGATTTTGAAACTTTTTAAATAGAGAATTAAAACAAACATGAAGGCTGAGAAAAGCTCGAATGAAATAGATAACATATTTTGATAA
Source organism: Neltuma alba (assembly GCF_004799145.2). Taxonomy (NCBI): domain Eukaryota; kingdom Viridiplantae; phylum Streptophyta; class Magnoliopsida; order Fabales; family Fabaceae; genus Neltuma; species Neltuma alba. The sequence goes on along the minus strand of NW_021632766.1, from coordinate 19,868 downwards.
TCATCACAACTGATTGAAGTTTTACTGAAATCAGTCCATGATCGAACAAGTGATCGAACACTTGTTGATCGATTAGGCTATCGATAAACAGCGTGATATAGAAGTAGATTTTCGAGGAATAATGATCGAACACTTTATTGATAAATAGATGATAAATAAACTTATCGATAAACGATAAAGAAAAAATATATTCAATGAAAACACAAACTATATAAATTATCAAATAAACGATCGATTAAGGAATGAACGATCAAGTGATCGATAAAATAGAACAAAGAGACTTAGTCCTGTAAAGACAAGGAATGGATTTATCGATCAAGTTATGTGAAAAACAAAGCATACACATAAACAGGTGATCGATCATATTATCGATAATTGGATTATCGATCAGGTGATCGAAAAACCATAAGTTAAAGACAAGATACCGATGATCGATCATTTGATTGATAATTCACTGATCGATCAAGTGATCGATAAGCCACAAGGAAAACAACTTGCATATTGAGTGGGTTATAAAGCAATGTTTGATCACGTTATCAAAAAATCACTGATCGATAAAGTGATCGATAAATGTTGATTATGGCAAAATACAAAGTGAAAATCTTGTAAAATTACACAAATGCCCTTTACTATTTTTTTATCCTTTTTTTTAAATACTGCCACCTCAACAATTCCGGCTACCGGAGCTTCGATGTTGGCGACCCTGCCAGCGACCAACCATTGGAGCTCCGGCAACCCGTCACTGAAGTTTCGGTGACCGGTCGCCTGAACTCCGGTGACTACTCTTTCTTATGTATTGACTACTCTTTTTTAGTTATTGACTACATTTATTTTTAAACTCTGATGACATATGATCGGAACTTTGGTGACCAGTCAGTGGAGCTCCGGTGACTACTCTTTCTTATGTACTGACTACTTTTTTTTAGCTATTGACTACATTTACTTTTAAACTCTAATGACTACTTTTGTTAAACTACTGACTACTCTAATAATGCGATTTACTACTCTTGTGTTGTCAATAGCTATATAAAAGTAGTCACTGGAACTTTAAAAACAAAATTAGTCAATAGTTAAAATAAAGTAGTCAATAGCTGTATGGAAGTAGTCACCGACAGTAAGGACAATGCTGTCATTTTACAAGATTTGAAAACTCCAAAATGGTACCTAGGGCCTGAATTGGGATTTTGAAATTTACCTACCCTAATTTGTCATTTAGTAATTTTAAAGGTATTTTACTGTCTTTTTCTCATATTTTATTATCATATTTTCATGATGAGAACTTAAAATGAATGTTAAGCAGAATCCGTAGTCTAAAAAGCACCACACTATCAATGCTTAGTTTGGTTTTAAAAAAAAACTTTGGTTAATGTGGCGAACACCCAGACAACTTGCAGTTGACAAATATGACCTCTCATGTGACTATCTTAGAAGAGGATAATACATTAGTTAGGCGTGTTTTATTTATTCAGATTTTGTTTTATTTAAATTTAAAAATATTTCCTTTTTTTTTTTTCCAACTTGAGTACCAGTTGTAGTAGGTGAAATTGAGATGATAATTTGCTCTAGCGACAGTACCATCTGTCATGTTTTGATAAGGTCCTAGGTTCAAACTTGATATTAATATGTTTATATACTTGTGTGTTTAAATTGTATAAAATAAAAATAATAATAAGATTAAACTTGTGGTATGGTATTATAGTGAAGGTGTACGGTGGGCCGCTAGACTACAGATTATTGGCATTCCCATCTTGAATGAATATTTTTAAAAAAAAGGTTTATTTATGGAGTATTAATTATATTATTCCAATTATAACATTTATTAAATTGGAAGTAATAATTAAAAATAATTAAATAAATAATAAATTAGGGGCATTTGTAAAGAAAACAAATTCAATATGACTCATTTAAGAAGGATAACTTACTTATAGTAATTTTGATAAGAAAGCTAGTATATGCTTTTTCATTCAAGAGCTGAGGAATAAAAGTTACTCCTCTGGTCCTATTTATAGGACAAAGAAAGAATGAATTTTTTTATAAGACAAAGAGAAATTTTTTTATATGAATATATAATTTTACCCTTCATTTATTATTATGTTGATTTTATTTTTATGTGATATAATATATATTAAATAAATAAAATTGAAAAGTTATTGAATTTTAATGAAGAGTTAATAAAATTTAAATTTTTTTGGTTTATATAAAACAACGTCACTTATAAATAAAAACAAAAAAGAGTAAGAAATTTTGATTCATCAAAATTAGATCCAATCTGACAACTTGTAAAAAGACTTCCACAAAGTACACATCTATTTAGAGTTGTCAAAACGGACTGAGCCTATCAGGTTAACCCATTTAAGCCCTTTTAAGTGAAGGGCCAGGTTTGTATTTTAGGATGTTGAAAACAAAATTGGGCTTAAAAGGGTTAGTCCTTTAGGATTTAAAAATAAAAAAGCGAGGCCTTTTAAGCCTACCTATTTTTTTAATTATCAAGATATTTAGAAAATTATGGATTAGTCTTTTATAGATAAGTCTGAATTAAAAAATTATTTAGGAGAACTGATACTTAATCCATATAATTGAAAACAAATAGATGTCTTGAACTGGTAGAAGGATAATTAAAATCAATTTTCAATTCTTTTAACGATAACAGTTGATATTCTTAGCATTTCAATCACTACAGTAACTAATGAATTTTCCTTTACTATTGGTTCACATGTCTTAACAAAGTATAAAAATTCTCTTATTTTAACAAATGTTTAGACTCTCATTTGTATTCGTAACTACTACATAGTTTTACTTTAGACAAAAATGATGGAAACAAAAACCTTGATATTTTTATTACTGAAAAAGAGCCCACCTCTAGTGAAGAATAATCAAATATTATTGGTTTTATGATGGTAATGAAAATGAAGATAATAATCATGTTGATGTTCTTAATCTTTAGTTGCTTAGTTTTTATGTTTCCGCTTTCCCTATTTTATTTGTTTTTTTTAGTTTGGATTATAATTCATTTGTCTTTGATTTTTTTTTCTTTATATATCATTAGTTTATTTTTACTAATATTATAATTTGAATAAAAAAATTTAGAAGTCTTATTTTTTTTATTTCAAAATAATTGAAAAGAATTTAAATTTTTAAAAAATTAACATAAAAGGGTGTGGGCTTAGGACCTAAAAGGGCCATTTAGGTCCTAAGCCCACCCGTCCGAGGGCCAAATTTTAATAACATGATAATTTTAAAATATATGAGTTTTAAAGGACCGGCCCTTCTAGACTTTGACCCTTCAAGGGCTAGCCTTTTAAGGCTGGACTGGCTCTTATTGATAGCTCTACATCTATTAGGGTGTGCAAATTAGGAAGGCGCATGAGATCAATTCCCACAACTATAAATATAATTTAATTATAAATGTTCGAGTGTCAATTATTTATTAAAATTTAATTCTAAATTATCCAGTCAATCATTTAACAAGTTTATGCATGCTGAGGCGATTAAATTAGTGTTTTTTTTTTTTGGGCAGAGCCTTGGGTATTTATTGACGGTAGTAATAGTGACTAATCCTTCTACACTGTAGCCTTCCTAAAAGGCTTTAGTGCCAGTAACGAGATGATGTGATTAAATTACTTAATTAGAAGGTGGAATTGGAAACCATGAAACTAGCAGTTTATTGTAAATATAAGAAGATCAAATTAATTAAAAGCGAGTACGATTAAGTTGTTAGAAAGTAGTGAATGAATTACAATAAACTTGTGTGCCTGATGCTGGATAATTAAATTCTTCATTTCTTTATTTCAAATAAATTCACGGCATACAAGCCTGCACAACGGAAAAAGAGCATGACATATGCCTTGTCAAGAAGTTTAAATTTTGTTATAATTATTAAATTATCAATTTTTTTCTCCTGCATAGGCATCCTCCCATAAAAAATGACCTTGTTTGATGTTCGAACTGCTAAATATGGATATCACTCTTATCGATGTTCAAATATCGATTTATTACGTTGTGAGATACTAACTCATTCTTATTGATAAGTTGTAATAAATTAATTGGAGAGAAATATTGATTGATACAAGTCTTTCGTTTGCTCACAGTACTCATAACATAAGTCATAATAATGTTAAACGTCTCAAATCCTTAAAATCATTCGTAGATCTTGATTTCTTTCTTACCCATATTATTTTAGTTATAATAATTTGTTTGACGTACGTTAATAATATAGTTCACATATAATTCCATGATTTTGCAAACTAAAGTTTTTTATCTCATGAAATTAAAAGGCCTCTAGCCTTATCGAATGACATCATCGAGTTTGACCTGTGGTTAATGTCTTTATTCGATATTAAAACTTTAATGTCACTAAGGGTGTGTTTGGATGAAACCAAACCGTGGTTTGGAAAAGTGATTCTGGAGAATAGATTCTGAGAAAAATAGATTCTGTGAAGAATAGATTTTGTCAAAAAGTGATTCTGAGAAGTGAGAGTGTTTGGATAGTTGTTATCAGAAGCACTTTTTATATATACAAATTACTAAAAAAAAGATATAAGTTAATATGATAATTACAGAAAAAATAGATTTTATGATATATTTTAATTTGAATGAATAAAATTGTTAATAATATGTTTTTTACCAACATAATTAATAATACATAAGATAATATAATTAATAAATAATTAATGTGTATATATATTTATAAAATATAAGATTAAATATATTTATAAAAAAATATGTTTATAAAAAAAATAACAAGATACATATCATATAAGCCCTCACACTCTCCCTTTTTTCTCCAAAAGCAAAAAAATTTTGCTTTTTCCAAAACCATAGTTTTGGAGTCAAAACCATGGTTTTGACTCAAAACCATGGTTTTGGTTTTTGGAGGGGGTGTTTGAGTAGATTATTCCCCAAACCATGGTTTGGGTCCCCAAACCATGGTTTGGAGTGTAACCCAAACACACCCTAAGTCTTTATTTTTTCACATTAAAAAATTATGTATGACAAAAGGAAGAGGAAGGGATGGAACTTAAGAAGGTTGTAAAAGTATTTGACAAATAGGTGATAGAGAGATGGAAGAGGGCTCTAAGATAGTTTTGGTGGTTGTGGTGGAAACATCGATAGAAGGAGGGGGATCTGGAAAGATTTCCTCAAAGGAGAAGGATGTCTTAGAAGTAAAAGGATATGAAAATGCTTGAGAAGCGGAGCTCTAATCTTGTGTGAGGAGAAAGTTCCTGATAAACCTCAAAGTTTCCTCCAACTTATCAATCCTGGCATTCAACTTCTTTTCAAGCAAATCATTATTTTCTCTGAATAGACCCATTATCATTACCATACTTTCAAGTTTGGCGTCACAAGTCTCACCAATATCTTTTCCTATAGTATAAATTCTCTATCAAAATGCCCCAGATTCAGCCTTAAACATGTTTTGAATAGTGGCTCCAAAGAAAGATGACCCTGTGGAATCCTAGGCTGGCAGATGACTGAGCCTCATCATTTCCTTTTGATGTGCTCGTTGTAGGATGTTTTCCCTTATTTTTTTTGTAGGTAGTCTTCGAGCAGGAGTGAATGGTAATTGAATTGCATTAGACTTTGGCATCTTTTTCACTTTATCTCCTAGTTGTAGATGCTACATATTATAAAGGTTGAGGATGTACGAGACTAGCTGAAGATAAGGCATAGGGGTAGTCTTGGACTTGTCATGAAAATCTCTCATATGACTATAGATTAACTATCCAGTATTGCTTTTTTTTTTTTCTTTGTTTATGATTCTAGCCTCTTGATTGAGATGTGTGTAATTCTAATGTTTATTCACCATCTCTGTGAGAAGATATAATGAATAATTCGATAGTAGTCGCATATTTTAATAATTGGCTTGAAATCAAGAACCCTATAAAGTATTGATTTTGTTTCTGAACTCTATAAGCATCACTCTTAGTCATTTTTCTCAGCTTTATAAAAATGTGTTCCCAGATAAATGTTTATTTTATGTGTTATGCATGTAGTGAGTTTTATTGGATGATATGATGAACATGCAATTGCTATTTTGTTTTTATTAGCTTAAATAGTTGGATAAAGTTTCATTCCTCTTGATCTTTTTGTAAATAATAAATTTTGAAAAAGAAGAAAATTCCTTTTTCAATAAATAAATAAATAAAATTGATTTCAAAAGGATTTTACGTCCTGTGAGGTTTTAGAATATCCTTAGGCAAAATTGATAAGTATACTATGTGAGCTTATGAGAATCTTCTCAGAAATCTAGTCTACAAGAAAATAAATAAATAAAATTGATTTCAAAAAAGTCCTATGTAATGTGAGGTTTTAAGAACCTCTTCAGGTAAAATAAATTATTCTTCCAAGTGAGATTATAGGATTCTACTCAGAAAGTTTAATCTAAAAGTTTCAAAAAAAAAAAGATTTTCTCTCTTGAAATACACATGAAAGAGTTTTTTTTTTATAATATATAAAAAAAAACAAGCCAAAAAAAGTATTTTCCTGAAATGAACTAAATGGATATTTTTAATAAAACACCAAGAAAGTGACTTGCATTTTTACCTTAAACTACATGTGCTTTGATTCTTTCATTTTTCTCTATTCCTAAATAAGAACTTTTTCTTTCTTTTGTTTGTTTGTTTTTCTTTTATTGTTTTGGGTAATTATAATATAATCAAAAGCCATATTTAATTTTGGATAGTCAATTTAGGATAACTATTCTCATAAATTGGTGTTGTTGGGGTGCCTAACACCTTCTTTATGCGTAATTGACTCCTAAATCCTATATGATTTTTGTAGACTAATTCTTCTCTTTAGGTTTCCAAAATCCTATTAAAATTTGGCGGCGACTACTATTTTTTCTCCCTTTGTGGGAGATTGAGATTTTGGCACTACAACAATTGTGACATTTTCACGTCATTTTGAAACCTTCATTAATAATTTTACCCCCAAAGTTTAATTATGATGTTATAGTACGCATGATGGAGTATTCTATGGGTAGATTTACATCTTAACCCTATATTATACCACCTCCGGTTCTTATTATAAGACCCCGTTTGACTTTTTATTTGGTCTCAATTATAAGACCCCAATCAATTTTGTCTCCCATATTTATGTATTTTTTTCCAAGATAATCCTTCTAATAATGATAGTTCTAGCTAATATACTTAATTAGCAAGGATATTTTAGGAATGACAATACTTATTTATTACAAATAACTAACTTAACTTACTTCCTAAATCTCCTCAAATAAGTCAACTGGGTCTTATAATTAAGACCGGAGGTAGTATATTATTAATGTATTAGTTATTCAGTATATATGTTTCACATATAAAGTACAAAATTTATAAAGTACTATTTATAAGTCATAAATAGTGTAATTATAAATAATGAGACACTTTTTTAAAAATATTATGTTAAAAGCACGTAGAAATAGAATCACAAATAGATGACTATGTCAACCAGAATATGATATGTGTCTTAATGTATGCAAAAATATGTTGACAATACAAATTGAAAAATAAATATAATAAATGACCTAAAGAAAAAATAAACACATAAAAAGTTAATCAATTCTATTCAATAAATCTATACGATATTTAGCAACAAATGTGAAATTAAGAAATCTTGAAAAGACATAGCATAAAGAAATATCATGAACAAGAGCATAAAAAAGGACAACACACAAGTAGGTGCGTTAAGGTTGTTGAGATGTGCAGAGACAATGGAATCAACAGTAACATTAATTGGAGAAAAAGGATCCACAAGTATTGGATCCATGGAAGGAATATCTTGAGACTCAATTAAGCTCAAAATTTTTCCTTTTTGGTAACACAATGTCACTTTGAATGTTTCTATCCTCACGAGTTAAATGGCCGGTATTACTCTCTCTTTTCTGAGTTGGACAGTTGTTCCTCTAGGTACAAATTCATGTCCATATTAATAGTCATATTAAAGGAAGTAGAATTTAACATATTTATCAGTAGTACACTCACACCAGCCTGCGAATATTAAAAAAAGTGTAAATTTTTATCCATGAGATTTGAGAATATAGAAAAAGATACTTACCATTTCTACAATGAATGAATGGAGCTTACCTTATTCTAGGCATAATGAGCAAATGCACGTAGATATGGTGAGCTTTCATGGTTTACAGAGAGTACTTTGGTTCTCATAAGTGGATGCCATAATAGGGCTCTGCTCAAGAAAAACATTAATAATCACATTCTTTTTAAGGCACACAGGCACGAAATGAAATCAAAAGTCATAACCATAATAATCTTTGTCAGAGGTGAATGATGTAGTGTCGCAAACCATAGTTTCCTCCAATTAGTGTTTATCTACAATAAATGTTGTGGTTGAAGTTTGACATCATACCTAGTTCATTCAAATACCTAGTTGATCCAAACAAGTATCAAATACATACAAAAAAAAAAAGATCAAGATAAGAGTATGACTAGAAGCCATTGGCAAAGGTATGTGACACATCTCTGTCCCCAGTATTATAGACTCCTCCAGATTCTCCAACCCATGCTTGAGCCCATGGTGCATATTCTTTCACACTTGTTGATATATCCTTAAATTTTTGAATAACTAGGCTCAAGAAAAATGGGTCTTGTACCTTGTTAACCAAAGTCTTATCCACATCTACATTTATCGTAAAGATAGATTGTTAGACATTTTCTTAAAAACTAATCGAACATAAGTAATGTGTTCAGTTGCACTCTTCATGCTTGCGAAAATGCCCAAAATAAAAGAGAGGAAATAGAGGAAAAAATTGGTTAATTCACATCTATGTATATTTGCAGCATAAAAGAATTCATGTATTTAGCTTAGAACTAGATAGTAAGATGTAAAGTTAAGTCACTCACCAGTACCCAGGTTGTAAATATGGTGGGTGACTCCATCAACAACATTAGGTGCTGTATTCTGCAAGAAGCTATCGAACCATTCCTTCTTGTAGAAACCACCAGGGGCTACCACCTGGGGTCTTGTAGTGGGATTTGGGTAAAATATATTCACCAATTTTCTGAGCTCAGTAATATTTTTTGCATATTGCACGCTTTCTATTCTAGCATCAATGCCATCACCACATAGTTCATTTCCTGCCACAAAATTACACTTTGATCATATATCGTAATACAGTTTAACAAACTTTGAATTGAAGTTCAATACAAAAAAAACTTTTCCACACCTAATTCATATGAATCAATTTTGTATCCTTTTGAAACCGTGTAAGCCATGAGGGTAGCAGCATTATGTGGGTTCCAATGACCTATCTAAAGAACTTTGTCCTCTGTGGATCTCCTTTTCTCATAGAGAGCATTCAACCCAAATGTGAGTTTGACTTTGCAACAATATCAATGCCATATTATAAGAATGTATTTGTGACCACACATATATAGTTGAGATGATTTGAGATCATGATGTGAGATGTTATGTGATGAGGATGAATGGAATATACCTTGTCCTGTTGAACAAGTCATTGATTTGATCCCATTTAGTATGATTAAGGCATCTAGAGCTAAATGGAAATTTTTTGGATGTCTAAATCTATACACCACTTAATCTTCTAATGATCCTCCTAATCTTATTCTAAGTGGGTTAAACGTTGCACTAGTAAACAAATTATCCATATAAGCAATTTGATCTTTTAGTAGGTTGCAGTAGCTTTTATTCAAGAGGATAATGGAAAAGGTGAAATTTGACTATGGGAATAAAAGAGAGAAAAAAGAAAATGAATGATAGGTTAACAAAGATAATTTTAATTTATTTTATTGGACTGAAACTCTATATATCGAAATAAAAAATAAACATATTTGGAAGATTAATTCAAATTCCTTTTAAATTTTTTAATCCTTTAAGAAAAATGGGGAAAAGCTCTAAAATCCATAGAAGCCCATGCATGAATGAAGACGTCCAAAAACTTAAAAGAGAAGAAAAAGAAGACAATGACTAAACATCAAGACAAAACTTTCTTGATCATGGAATTTTCTTGAGAATGAAAAATGTCATACTCTTTATAGATGTCAGAATGTTATTATTCAAATCCTATCAATATGGAAATAATAAAAGACAAGACACTTATCCTTGGCATTTAATAACAATAATAATTACAGAGGACACTTTAAATAAGGGATAAGATGTTTAAATACTTTAAAAGTATTTATGAAGGAGCACCCAGTACCTGAAAGTTTTTTTTAGCTCTTATATACTCTAAAAGTTTATGTTCATAACATTTTTGCCTTGGACTGTTATTTGCTGTTAAGTTTGACCATAAAGACATTGTTCAAATTGTATAATTTAACAGTCAAAACTTAATAGCGGATAATAACCAGGGTATTTTTGCTACAAAAATAAACTTTTAGAGTATGTACGAGCGAAAAAAAAATTTAGGTGTTGAGTGCTCCTTCGTGGATGCTTCTGGAATATTTTTAAATACCTTATCTCTATAAATAATTCTATATACCAGATTGAGAATGCACCTCTTGTCCCCAAGGACATTGACCATAATCACACTTATTAGAAGGCCACCAATCTAAAGTTGCACAGATGAAATTTCATCTGTATTAGTTATTAATGTTATCACTTTCACATTAAGCTTCAAATCTTCTAAATGACACACTGAAAAAAATGAAATAAGAACATATAAGAAAGCTAATTTTGCTTCCATTATGGAAATTAAGATATAAGAGAAAAGAAACACAAGAAAATTAGTCAATGTTTCCTACATTTATATGGTCAATCAAATGGTATAATTATTCTCTTTCCTGATTAGATGGATGAGATTGAAAAGATCATGTTCCAGGTATGTCTCCTTTTGTTTTGAAAATAACATAACTAATCATTATTGACTACTAAAATAAAACAAAGAATGTAACAATATTGTCTCTTTTATTAGTTGTTTTAACAAAAAGGTGGTAAAAAAAATCACCTCTCTTTAATGTTAAAATTGACATGTCATTTTAGATATGAATTACCAAAATTAACTCACCCTTAATTATCCCTGTGTTGCCCAAAACAAATTATCAATGTCAGATGTAAGTATAATGTATGGCAAAAGACTCATTGATTTTTAATTTTTTTTTTTGGTAGTTTTAAGTTTCCATATTATGTCTCATTATTTGAAATTTTGAATCTAAAGTAAGTTAAACACACTTACGATTGGATTATAAAATGATCAAATGAAAAATTTGTCCTAGAAATTGTTTTGTTAATGGAAAGGTGAAATTAAACTTTTCCCTAAAGTAAAAAATAATTTATTGACAAAAATTAAAGTAAATTATACTTTCCTAGTATTTATTTATATTTATGAAAACTTATCCTTAAAATATAAAATGAATTTCAGTTAAAAAATGTTTTGATCTTTTGCATCAAAAGATACCGTATTATTTAAAACCTAGTCAAGTTTACACATAATCATATAAACAAAACAGGAAATCAGTTATGAATTTCCTAGTAAGTTCATAAAATTAAACAAAAAATAATGATAAGAGTAAGATACACCAACCACCATTTTGTTTTACTTAAGTTATATAAATATTTCTTCTATTTTGAAACATGAACCATTCTTGATATTAAAATATATGTCACACAAACCTATCTTATATAATTGAGAATCTATTTTTATCCACCCAAATTATTAGTTAACCACTTTGTTTGACTCAAATTTTTATTTTGACCAACATACCTCTTTTTGTATCTATGTTAACTAAATTACTTGAACGTCTGTCCTAATATGAGGGAAAAAAAGATGAACAAATAATCATGTGAAAAAAAAATTGAGGAAAACACTCTTACATTCTTCGAAATAATTTTAGCCAAAATTCGGGATTAGTATGATGAAGTGTAGATTAATAAATAAAATTTATTTAAATATTCTTTTGAAAATTCTTAATGGGCTTAAAGGTGTGGGTTAAGTGTATATTTTCAAAATATAATGAAGCTTCACATATTTAAGGTAAAATATAAGAGATGTTAGAGTATTTTACTTTATACATAGTCAATGTAATCCTCACACTTATGCATGTTTGATGCTTTAAAAGTGGAGATGAGAGCGAGCAGCACAAAGCGAATGACGGAAAGAGGTACAGAAGATAGAGACGGTCGTGATCGGAATAAAAAAAAATGGTCAGGCCCGACTTGGAGGGGAAGGAGAACAGTGACGTGGGCTTGGAGGTGAGTAGGACAAGGATCTCGTATAAGGAAAAGCTTCTCAATACAAATCCCATAGGTAAGCACATGGATGGTAAAGGCAGCAGTGTTTTTGATCTGGCCTAGAAAGAACATATTCAGAGTCTCCAAGGCTTCTTTGGAGATAACAAGTACAATGAATCATGGAAAGTATTTGGGCCTCCCGCTACATATGACTGGGTAAAAAAAAGCCACTTACTAGTTCATGGTTGATAAGATAAAAAAAAAAAAAAAGATGAGTAATTGGAAGGCACACTCTATTTCTTTGGCTGGTAAAATGACCCTTATTAAGTCAGTGACGCAGGACATCCCTTGTACCCTATGCAGATCTGTACTTTACTTGTAAGTACTTGCGATGAAATCGAAAAAAGCATAAGGGGATTTTTGTAAGGGGTCTACTAGAGAGAGATAGAGGATTCACTTGGTTGCATGGGAGAAAGTCTGTATGGAGAAACTTAGAGGAGGTCTCAGAGTTAGACATGCGTCCCCCCAAAATAAAGCATTTACGATGAAAGCTGGGTAGGGTCTAATGAAGAATCCAAACACTCTCTGGACAAAAGTTGTAAGGAAAAAATACCATTGCGGGAATAATTTAATCCCAACTATAGATGAGAGGTGTCATGGTTCCCACTTATGGCTTAGGATCAGAAATTATTAGAACAAGGTCCTTAAAACACTAAAATAGTGGTAAGAAGCAATGGTGCCAAAACAGTTCAATGGGCTCCTGAGAGAAGTGGCAATTTTCCCCTAAAATCTACTTATAACTTGCTTGTGATGGACTACTCTTTTGCTGATTCAGTTTGGTGCAAATTACAGAAAATAGATGCACCCCAACATTGCAAATCCTTTTGGTAGCTTATGCTTCACAACAAGCTTTTAACTAATGATGGGAGGATGAGAAGAGGTTTGTCGTCTATTACAGCATGTATATGGTGTGGCCATGATTCATAGGACATGTTACACATGCTCCCTGGTTGTAACAGTGTCAAGTATGCCTGGGCTTTTACCATTAAGCCAAATTATTGGAACAAATTATTTAGAGCGGATCTTTGGAGCTGGTGCTTCCTAAACATGACTGCTAAAGCTGGGAGAACAGAGAAAAATTGTGTCACATCCCGTCAAATTAACATTGAGTAGAAGGGATGAAAAATTTAGTTGAGGGCCAATAAGGAAAGAAAATTGGCTAAGAAAACTAAGTATGGTGTGAAACCCAAAAAGGGTCCGGACTAACATTTTCAAATTATCGGTCCAAGAAGGGCAAAATGAAAATTGAGAAAAATTCTAAAGAATTCCTAAAAAATAGGAAATTATATAATTATAGGTTTTAGAAAATCAGTTGAAACCCGAAAGGTGGAATTATGGTAAAAATAAATTGTTACGGAATTTCTGGTAAACAGAGGTTTTTCTAGAAAATTAGAGGAAAATAATTATTTTAATTAGTTAGAGGTCTCAATAATTTGGAAAAAAGATGGATAATTCATATAAATATTTTTTGAATTTATAAAATTATTTTTAGGCCTTGGAAAATCAAGAATTATTTTAGAGAATTTATTTTCTCACAGTGACACCAATAGAAGCCTAATCGGGAAAAATTCAAATAAATATCTAGAGGTGGCAAAAAATTATGAAAATTTTCAGATCATGTTATCATATTAAAAGGTGAATTATCATGGAGAGAAATAAATTTTTGGAAGTCTGAAAAAATTATGAAATGTTACTAGTGAATAGTAACTGATAAAGTTTCAAATTGGTTTGGGATTTTGATTTGAATTGTGGGCCATCTTTTTGGGCTAGCCTAGAGCATTTGTGGGGCCCACATTAGGCCCAATACAAGACCAATTTCGTGCATTTTCCAGACCCCACTAAAATTAATTAAATAAATACAAAATTAAAGGATAATTTTTGGAAAATTCTAGAGGTGGGACACATGGTTTAATCTGAAGGTATGAGGCATTTGATGGCTGCCAACTCACCCTCTTATCTACCATTTTGGACGTCCAACTAAGGGGAGAAAGAGCAAATTCATTTTTCTATAAATATCCCCCCCTAAAATACAAAAAATGGTTGGAAAAATAGAAAAACAAGAGGAGGGGTTTTATCACCTTAGCTCCAACTCTAGTCAACCGAAAATTTGAAGGGTTTTAGACAAGGAGGAATCACTCAACTTACACTAAGGAAACATTAAGGTATGTTTAAGTATTCCTATTCCTAAATTTCAAGCTTGGTTAGTAAGGGTTTTGGCTTGAATATTTCAAGTGTGATGCTGCCAAAATTTGGTCTGTTCATGGAAGGTTTAGGAAAGGATAGAAACCTTAAATACCAAGTAGAATAAGCAAGATTAAGTGGTGTGTATATGGATTGGTTTTGGAAGAAAATCTACTTAGGGTTATATATGTGCGTTTCGGCCTAGCACTGTTCATGCAGAAGCAAATTTTTTGGATTAATTTGATGATTCCAATGGATTTAAAAACATGTTTTATTTAGGGATATACTATTAGAAGTATTTAGAATCATTGGAATCAACAATGGAATTTTGGAAGTATGTATCCCTATTCGGCCCACTCAACTTGAAGGGGAAGGAGTTTGATTTCTATAAATCTGATTTGATATTTGGATTCCTCATGAAAAATTGTGTAGGATTGAGCCAAGAGATCATTGATTCTAATGGAGGAATTATTGTGTAAAAATCAAAGAAAAGGAGGGAGAAAATGTTAAGTTAAAAGATAAAGATAAAGGACTATGTTTAAGGGTGTGTTTGGGATGAAACCAAACCGTGGTTTGGAAAAGTGATTCTGGAGAATAGATTCTTGGAAAAATAATTATGGAAAGAATAGATTTTATGAAAAAGTGATTTTAAGAAGTGAAAGTGTTTGGATAGTTGTTATCAGAAGCACTTTTTATATATACAAATTACTAAAAAAAAGACATAAGTTAATATGATAATTACAGAAAAATAGATTTTATGATATATTTTAATTTGAAGGAATAAATTGTTAATAATATATTTTTATTAACATAATTAATAATACATAAGATAATAATTAATAAATAATTAATATGATATATATTTATAAAATATAAGATTAAATATGTTTATAAAAAAAATAACAAGATAAATCCTCCTATAAGCTCTCACACTCTCCCTTTTTTCTCCAAAAGCAAAAAAATTTTTTTTTCTAAAACCATGGTTTTGGCCCAAAACCATGGTTTTGGTTTTTGGGTGGGTGTTTGGGTGATTTATCCCCAAACCATGGTTTGGGGTGTCATCCAAACACAGCCTAAGTTGTTTGGTTATTAATATAGCTTATATTTATAATTGAATTAATAGGCTTTGCGAGGAGGAATCAAGGAGAATCATTATCCATTGAGGGGACCGAAACTATTAAGTATTAAAAGGTAGCACTGAATTATAATTTGATTGTTTATTTTGCTTGTTTAATGTCATTAGGTTAATTGCTTGAATTGAAAAATTTATGTGGTGATAATGGTTGATTTTATGACATTTGTTTATGCTTTGGCCAAATACATAGAAATATGTCAATGTGAAATTGTTGATATTCCTCTTTTGTATGATGCAAAAATATGATTTTTGTGACTTGAGAATGTTTGAAGTTTTATAACATGTCACATATACTTGCTTGATTTACATAACAATTGTAATTCATTGCTACTGAAATTTCAATGAAATCTCACTCCTCTCAATGTATAAACAGTAATAGGAATCCCAAGTGGTGTCACTGAGAGCAAGGAGAAAGAAAAAGAGGAAGTTTATTGTTGTTGAAATAATACTATGTAATTATATACATTGTTATGTGTGTGTATGAAATTATATCGACTTGTTTTATCAGTGATAAGGGTGCCTTACATGTGAATAATTGGTTAAGGAATCATGATTAAGTATGTGTCATTTGATTAGAAAAGCTAGATGAAAGGAAAGGAAAAGGAAAAGGAAAAGCAAGAATGGTATGAAAAGGGATAAAGGTTGACTTTTTGGGAGTAAAGTTTGACCAATATGACTTTGAGCAATTGAATGAATCTGGATCTGAAACTTGGCAGGCTTATAGATATCATTTTCATCTTTAAAACAAGTGGTAATTCATTAAATTTAGAGTTTTGTACATAAAGTTATGCCCTTTCAAAGTTGGGCATAAATCCTGAAAGATTGAAAAATAATCAAATGAATAGTACCACTTTGAATGAAATCTGGAATTGATGCATGAGATCTGGATATCAACAAGTATTTTTTCTCTAAAGAGCATGTCAAGAGATTTCTATAGAACTTAGAAACATCCCATTTTGATTTTTTTACAATTAGTTATGAATTTTCAAAATTAGCCTAAATTACTATGAATAGTGTACGGAAATCTGGAAAATAGGAATTGTGAAATTGAAATTTCTCATACTTAAGGTTGAATAATGGTTTCTAATAGTTCTAATTGATGTATAATGTGATAATAAAAGAGGTGTTACACATTGGAGGAGCACTTTGGCATTTTCTGCTAGTTATTATTGAAGCGTAGAAATATAAAGATCTTTGAAAATAAAGAATCCAGTGCACTAGAAATGCTTGGTCAAATTGAAGCTACACTTAGAAGTTACCTCTCAGCTTAAGTGTGCCTAAGCCAAACAACCATAAAAGGGTCAGGATCTAACATTGACTCAGGAAGTGGAAGAGACTTGAATTGGTGGACTCTGATTCATGTTGATGGAGCCTACTCTCATCATGAGAATAAGGATATTTGTGGAAGTCTTATCAGAACCAATAATAGCCAACCTAATGACGTTTTCATGTTTTATATTGGACTAGGGAACCCCCTGTATGTAGAGCTATGGGCTTGCCTCATGGGTCTCAGAAGAGCTTGGGATGGGGGGCACAAGGAAGTTATCTTAAGGAGTAACAAGGTTGATGCCATTACACTGCTTACGGGAGATGACAATGAGACTCATGAATATTAGGGCCTAACACTTGAGTGTAAGAACATGATACAACGGGATTGGTGGGGTGATGTTGAGACTTTCTGAGAGAGGAAAATGTTGCTGCAGATTGGTTGGTGTGAAACAAGCCTGGCTCTTCCTCGAGCATGGAATTTTATGCCAGTGGAGGATCCTCGATTTACATTTCTTTGCAATTTAGCATAGTTTTCTGTGCTTTCCCTTGTTATCAAAAAAGAGTATTTTACTCAACTATTAATTATAGATTAATGTAACTTAACAATAATTTGTCATTATCTAATATCACAAATTATATGACTAACTTTTAGATCTGAGTAATAATAATACAATTACAAAATATCTATCATAGGCTACTTGATTTTTAAATGTACAAAAGATAAGATATATAAAGGATGAAGGGGCAAATTTACCCCTTGTAATATCAAAAAAGAGCACCAGGCACCATAATATAATTTGGAGTGCAAAAATAGCTATGAACTTTTCAAACCAAATGCTCCAACAGTTAATTTAAGCTAACTGCCATTAATTTTAGTTATGGAGCCCACATTATTGTCCATGTGCACTTTGTTACTTGTATCTCTGTCCAATAAAAAAATGACAACTCAAAAACTTCTACCACATGTGTCAATCCAGTCACCATATAATATTTATTATTTTAATTTTTTAATAATTATATTCTCTCCCCTGATCACCCAATATACAATTCCTCTCTCTTTCTCTCCCAATTTTCTTTTGATGGCTATGCCCACACCGGCTAGGAGCTTGAAAGAATGACACGAACAATAAGACAATGGCTTCGTTGTAAGAACAAGCTTCAATCTTAAATGAGTATTGTTCATCTTTTGTTCATTGAGTTAAACTAGGGAAGTGAATGTGGGAGACCATCATTGTCTTGATTAGTGCGATTGGTGTGGGTTTGAATTTGGGAACACCGAACTTTTCTTCCCAGAAAGAAGGGACAGAAGAGGAGGAGGAGGAGCAGTAGTGTTTACGCAAATCATGATCACTAAGGAAGAAAAGGAGGAGAGCAAATGGGGAGTGATAGGGGCAATGAAGAGTTGCCAAAACATTGAGGGCTAAAAGGCATAGTGATGTAAGGGGAGGGAGAGAGGGAGTTAGAGTCACAAATCAAAAGTACCAAGGTAATTCAGTTTCCTCCCTCCATCCTAATGCTTACACAAGAGCCGTGATATATACATTTAGAGAGAGAGAAAGTGATTTAGAGAGAGAGAGTGAGCAAGAGAGAGAGAAAGAGTGAGAAAGGAAAGGAGAGACTGACTGGTATTGCAAAAAATATAGAAATGGAGGACATGTGGACAACAGGCAGGCCCACAATTTAAAATAAACAGCCATCTTATAAAGTTAATGGAAGTGACATTTTAGGGCCATTTTGAAATCATAAGAAGTATTTTTGCACCCCAAATTTATTATGGTATCTGGTACTCTTTTTTAATATTATAATGGATAAATTTGTCCCTTCATTCATAGAATAAATGTTAAGAGTTCAAGTTAAGGCTTGAACTTGTTATGAAGACAAAAAAGGAATACATTTTTTCAAGTGACAAACTAAATTGATGCCAAACAAATTAAACTAAACAAATAAATACATGTCAGAAAGAAATACTCACTACTAGAAAAAAGACTTTTAACGTCGCAAAATAACGGCAGTTAAGGAGAAAAACGACGTGGAAAAAAATACGGTGGCATTTTGTAAATAAGTTGAAGAAGGTCTACACTTTCCACAGCGGTTTTCTTAAAAACCGCCATGGAAAGTGTGTCTCTTTACCTTTCTCCACTTCGACTTCGGTCACTTTCTTTCTCATTTCTTCAGTGCGCCGTGGTCCCCCTCTGTCCCCACCGAAAAAAAACTACCATTACGGGCCATTCCCACCACTATCCCACCGTTTAAACTCCTCCATTGAGCTTGTGGTGCCTTGCCGCCGTCCACCGCCATCCGTCGTGGTCGAACGCCTCTCATTTCGCGTCGTCTTGCTCAGCTGTGGTCCCCTCTGTCCCACCACAAAAAACCGGTCATACCCCCCACTATCCCACCGTTACCGTCGTCTGCCGTGCCTTGCTGCTGCCTGCCGCCGTCTGCCGCCGCCCTCACTTCGCGTTTGAAGCTCTCTGCTCTGTAAGTATCCTCTTCTTTCATTCTTTTCAATTTTTCTTGATTTGTTGATTTTTGGCCATGAAAATCTGTTATATATGAAATAGGTTGTTAGTTTTACATTGTGGTTGGCTTTTTTGTTTATTTTTTTGCATTTTTTATGTGGTTGAACGTTGATTGGTGTTGATGATGGTGTTTGATTGGTGGGCATTGGATGTGAGAAAACCTAATTCCTTTTTATACTGTATTAGAAACATGTTTAAATGTTTCGAGTTGATTAGTTGTGAAGTTTTTAATTTTTTTATAATTTTTGATATTTATTTCGAATTTTTGGTAATTTTTTTGTAATAAATATAAGAATAGTAATAAATAATCTGTTTGTTATTTTGTGTTTTTTTTCTTCGTTATGAATTTTGATTGATAGTAAAGTGTTGTTTAAATAATCTGTAGAACAATGGATCGTAGTTGGATGAAAGCTAAGAGAATTAGCAAAGAATATGAGGATGGGGTTGAAAAGTTTCTTGAGTTTGCTCAGAGAACTGCCCCTAGTAAAAGAGATGGATTGTACTATTGTCCTTGTGTCAAATGTTTAAACAATAGTCGACGGAGTATTTCTGAGATAAAAGAACAT